>NC_086448.1:252751116-252978616 GCF_028390025.1 Pseudophryne corroboree | reverse complement strand
TTCGTTCCACCACTTGTTGGCAGTTTTTTGACCGTATCAAGTTGTTTGGAATGCCAGCCAAGCATCAGCCAGACCTGATCTACCTACGTTATGTCCCACTGTGGAAGGTCCACGTATTTACTGTCATACAGCTCACCTGTCTTGTCCTTTTATGGGTAATCAAAGCCTCATCAGCTGCCGTTGTGTTCCCTATGATGGTAAATATGTATTTTCAACCATTACTAAAATAATTTTCAGCAATGGCAAACAAGATGCCAGTAAAATAAACCATATTGTAAAATACCTAAACAACACGCATGTACTACGGCAACAGTTACAAAATGAGTATAGACATAGTCGGAACTTGGAGAGTTTTCATGGTGCAAACAAGAAACATTTATAGAAGTGATTCTGTTGTAATATTTATCAGAAAACTTTCTTTTGCAAGTAAAACACAGGTCATTTATTCTATCACAAAGACCTACATCAGAGATGTTTTCATAAACCAGAAATCTAAATCTATATGCAGTATAATTGGCACAGGCGTATCTTCGCAATTACAATCCATATTTCCACGGTAGCAAAGCAGTGAATTGATAGAGCTGTAATCTCTATAAATAGACATGGTATTTGCTCGAATCCATAGAAATGGGACCCAGCACAGGTTATTGTAGGAGTTTTTTCTGTCAGTCCCTAGTGTAGACCACCTGTTGAAGAATAATGTTTCTGCTGCAAATTACACTATTTATCTTTTGGCATTCACAGATATAAATGTCCTCTTTCCTTTCAGGTCCTCGCTCTGGTTTTTATCCGCAAACTTTTAGACTTCTGTTTTACCAAACGTGAGCTAAGCTGGTTGGATGATCTTATGCCTGAAAGTAAGAAAAAGAAAGAAGATGACAAGAAGAAAAAAGAGAAGGAGGTAGGCGTTAACCTAATTTTTTTTTTAAATGAAGACTATTATATTGCAAGATACATACAGTGTACTAGAATTGATGTTTTTAAATAAAAGATTAGATTTCCTGTGGAATTGTTAGAACTACCTTTCTATGAAGCTGTCCTTTGAACTTTGCTACCTATATACTTTGCTCTAGCTGTACACATTGTGGTAGAGTTTTGCAAAGGAGTGAATTGGTTTTTGACCTTCCTCTTCCTCTCTCCTTTACAAAACGAGAAGATTGAAGATGACTCGCCAGAGGTATGTAACATGGAAGCCCATGTGAAGGGGGAGGTTTGCAGGATCTTTCTGTTGCTTATACAGTAGTTAAATCCTGCTATATTTTATTAGAATCCCAACTTCTAAAATCTAAGAGGCAATATGTAATAGCCTGCAATGTGCAGGCTATTCTGGAATTTCGGCAAGTCTGTCCGTATTTTTAAAGTGGCAATCATTTACAAGTAGAGATGTGCGGGTTTGGTTTTACTCAGATTTACTCTGGGCTCGAAACGGCATCTTATTGGATCACAAATGTCACGCGTTTTGGATAGCCAATAAGCAAAACCCGAAATACCCGAGTAAATCCGAGTAAAACTGAACCCGTTCATCTCTATTTACAAGGCAAAACCAGTATGGTTTCACCTTGTAAATGATTGCCGCTTTAAAAATATGGGAAGACTCGGAGGCTGTTACATATTGACCGTGGTCTTAATTGACATATGGAGGTTGTAAAGTTGCTTCAGTGATTCTTGGGTGTGATGCCTGTTGCTGTCCTGTATACATTGTACCGGTCTTTCAGTACACTACACCTTGCACGGCATGGGGTTATCCTTTGCATCAATTGCCAAAGCCCAAGAGGTTCCCATTTGTGATTCTGTGTCCAGCTGCAGAACCTTTTTATTTTGTTTCTTAAATATTTTCATGAAAACCTAGACATTGCATTTACTCACGCTGGTTTTTTTTTTTTTACAATGTTTGTAATGATAAATCCATAAAAACAAACACTTATTTATTATATATTTATTAGCCTAAGTGTTGGTAAGGAAAGAAAATGCAGATGATAATAAGAAAATGTAGAGGGCAGACTCCCTCCACAGCAAAACCTGACTCTGCAACATTGTAGCAGTCACACATTAGTGGTTGACATTAGTTTCCTTGGAGTCTATCAGACAACAAGAGCGCCTAGTTCTGCAGGTTTCTGTGGTGATTCCTATATTCTGCGGGATGAGAGTGAAACGTGTTGTTTAAATAAACCCGTGACCAAATGGCTCAATTCAGTTTGGTCACATATCTGTTAATTTACCAGCTGGCTTGAGTGTCCAAATCACCCCACATGTGGTAAGCATTATTTATATATAAAGAACTGATATCTCCACATTTTACACATCTTTTTAATCTATGTATTTGTACCCTAAATGCAGGTTCAGTATGAGCTGCCGATGGACGGGATGCCGGCGGTCCGTATACAGACAGCAGCATCCCGTCCATCAGAATCCCGACAGCCCCCCACTAAGCCCTCTAACCTCCACCTTTTCCGTATCTTTTCCCTACCCTAACCCTCTCTAGTGGGTTCCTAACCCTCCCTGGTGGTGCCTAACCCTAACTATCCCCGCTGGGTGCCTAACCCTAACCCCTACTATGTGCGTAACCCAAACTTACGACCCTGGTCCCTAGCCCTAACGTTCCCGTGGTTGCACCCTAACCCTAATCCCCCTCTTGCTGCCTAAACCTAACCCCCCCCCCCCTCACGCGCGACAGGACGGCATCGCGTCCCGCTGTCAGAACGATCGGGATGCTGGTTGTCTGTATTTTGACACCGGCATTCCGCCCGGCTTTGGTTTATCGACTCTAGGTTTGTCATCCCTCAGGATCCCGGCATCGGTATATCGACTGCCGGGATCCCGTTTCGTCGGGAAGGTAACTGCTTCTCCCTAATTGCGGTGTTACCGAGTTAAAGAACCTTCCCGTCCTGGTTTCAGCATTATTGCTGCCATGTGGTTACAGTAACAGCTGCCTGCCTGAGAAACTATCACCCGCAGCCAGGCAGTATCCAAACACTACCCCTTTGCAGCATTTACAGAACTCTGCCAGGTTACAGTGGGACTCTGTGGTCCCAACAAGCATGAGAAACAAATACGTGCTTTTATCAAATAAAGTTTAAAAAAAAAAAAACATGTTTAAGGGGGAAAACAGCTTTAATAGTTTAGTTGCAATCCGTTAGTTGCAATTTAGAATACATCAATTATATTAGTTGATTCTTTGTATTCTAGATGTTAATAACCAACTATGTATGTTTGACATCATTTCTATATCCCTGGTTTATATGTAAATAACGGCATTTTGTTGAGCATGATGGGGTTTTTTTATTTGAAGCACGTTTGAAGCTCTTGTACATGAAGCAGCAATATTAGAGTAATGCAAAAATAGCAGCTTAGCTAATGTCCATGGTACCACTGGTTTCAATGCCGGTATATAACTACTGCCTTTTCCTAGGAATAAAACATAGACACTTGCTAATAGTTTTTCATATATCTGGTTTTCAGGAAGCTGAACGAATGCTCCAGGCAGAGGACAGTGATCACGTAGATCTTGCTTATGAAGGCAGGAATCTCCTCCAGATTCCAGTAAAGAGCTTGAAATACAGGTAATGAATTTTGTCTGTGTTTTCTTTTTCACACAGGTGTTCAATTGTACAAAGAACATTAAACACGTTTGTAGTTGTCAGAGGCTACATATACTGTGTGTGTGTGTCTGTCTCCTCTTATCTCTGTGTGTGTGTGTGTGTGTGTGTGTGTGTGTGTGTGTGTGTGTGTGTATATGTGTGTGTGTGTGTGTGTGTGTGTGTGTGTGTGTGTGTATATATATATATATATATATATATTGTGCCACAAGGGGTTTGCATGTGTTCTGAAGGGAAGGGGAGCCAGTGTGGGGCCTGGTGTAGAAGGCAAGCAGTACCACTACATTTGGAAAGGAAGATGGGAGGAGCTGGGGAGCCAGATAACAGGGCAGGTTACAGTAGTCCAAGAGAAGATCAGTGAGTGAATGAGGTTCTTCGATGCTTCCAGAGTTAAAAGGTCTGATCCGGAGTTATTTCGAAGGTGGAAGCGACTAAACTGGAAAAGGGACGGAATGTGGAGTGTGAAGGAGAGAGCAGGGTTGAGAATAACTCCTAAGGTAGTGGACTTGTGGGATAGAAGACATATTGTTGATGAATAGGAAAGTTGAGAGAGATGAAGATACCTGGTAGGCTGGGAAGATGATCAGCTCAGTCTTAGGCATGTTAAGTTTAAGAGCCTGGATGCAGGAAGAAACGTGTGTGGGCAACAATATCCAGCTATATTTGCAATGCTTCCCAGCTTGAAAAAAGTGTCTTTCCATGCCTGCACAGATAATATCCTGTATGTTGTGGCATTTGAATATATCCATCTGCATGTAATTCTGTTACACATATTTGAATCAATAAACATGGACCGGTCACCAGGTCTTGTGATATTCTCCCGGACAGGTTTTCTCCAGCCCGGGCAGCAGGAAATATGTGAGGTGCATTGGCAGCCAGCCTGAGAGTGACTGCTGGACTTTAACTATTGAACGGTCTTTCCAGGCCCAGCTTGAGGATTGCTGTATATGCGCTCTGCTATACCTTATGGCTCTGCCGCAGTGCCGGCAGGAGTAAGCCATGGTACAGAAACAAGAGCTGAATAAAATGCTATCACCCTGTTGTATTGGAAACTTGTTTTTCTTTTTCATCCACTAGGGGTCACTGGAGTACTCTTGGGATATGGACGGCTTAGCAGAAACAAAGGCACTGAATATTTAAATTTAGAACTCTCCACCCCTCCATATCCCAGAGTACCTCAGTGTACGACCTCAGTGTTTTTTCCGTGCTCACAGCAATAACAAGGCTTGTGGGAACTTCCCACACTTGGTGGAAGATTTTATTTTTCATTTTTACTTTTTACTTTTTACACTTAGCACATCCCTTCCCAGTTTCTGGAAAAACATGGGTCCGGGATAGTGCCGCTGCACGGGCAGCGCATGGCGTGTCGGTCCTCACAAAGAGCACCCTCACAGCCACAGGCAGCCCACTGTCTCCTGCAACAGCTGGACGGAGCTTACACATAGAAGCCCCGTCGCAGCCATGACCTGAGGAGCTGGACGGAGCTTACACATAGAAGCCCCGTCGCAGCCATGACCTGAGGAGCTGGACGGAGCTTACAGATAGAAGCCCCGTCGCAGCCATGACCGGAAAGCGTCGCAGACCTCCCTACAAAAGGTATGCTGTGGAAACGGGGCGGTCAGCGCAGGCTGCCGCCCCGCTGTGTGGGGTCCGTGGGTAAAGCCGACCGCTCACTGCCGTGATAGCCGCTCCGTCCAGCGCTCCGTCTGCCGCTCCGCCCGCCCGCCCCAGGCGCTCGTCCTCCCGCCAGGCGCTCTGTCAGCGGTACACCGCTCAGAGAGGGAGACCCGCCGCAGCTTGCCTAGCGACGCCGCGCTCCGGCCAGCCGACCTCAGCTACTCTGCACTATGTGTCCCTCGCCTCCCTGCAATGAGCTTCCCGGCTCCCCGCTAAGACACAGCGCTACAGGGAGTACAGGGAAGGGGGGGGGGGGGGGAACCTGGCTGATTACAGCGTGGCTGCAGCTGCCAGAAGGTATTAATGCTGCAAGGGGAAAAATCACGGTATAATAGGCTGTTGAGCCTATATATATATTAACAGGCTGCCATATCTATAGAAGATATTAATATTAACAGGCTGCCATATCTATAGAAGATATTAATACAGAATTAACTGCAGGCAGAGCTTATATTAAATGTGACCTGCCTGTGATTGTATTGTAACCTGCATGTGATTATCAGTGTATACTAGACTGTGATTATCAGTGTATACTAGACTGTGATTATCACTGTATAATAATCTATTGAGCCTATATTAACTGCAGCAGGTATTGTAACCTGTCCTGTGAGTATCAGTGTAAGCACATGGGGGCCATTTTAATCATGTTTCCTGTTTCTTCCAGTGGTGATTCCAGAACATTCCTGCCATACATCTCTACGCCACCGGAGGCGCAGGGGTGTTAGTGGGAATTTTGGTTCAGGTTTCACATAGGCTGCCCATGTGAACTGTATTTCGCCCATAAATATATATATATATATATATAGGTAGTGAATGAACGGCGGCACTCAAGCAGGCTTAGTCGTTATGAAGATAAAATTTCCTTTAATGGCGATTAAAGGAAATTTTATCTTCATAACGACTAAGCCTGCTTGAGTGCCGCCGTTCATTCACTACCTATGCCAGTCACATTGCTGACGTGGAGGGCACCGCAGCAAAGGAACTCGTTTTCATCTCTGGGAGTGCCGGTATGATTTTTGTATATATATATATATATATATATATATATATATTACGCACCTTAAGTAAAGATTTTACTGAGTCGTGCAAGTGTCTGTCCTTTGGCTATTGTGGTGTCTGTCTGTATAAGGGGTAAGGCTCCAACACAGACTAAATATAAGGTTTACTACAATGTCTGTATATAAATCTACCACAGATTCAGTTGTTTTGTAGGTTTCCACTCCGGAAGCCGGGTCAGTCCCAGATCCTATGTTAAGCATTGGCAATTCAAATTGACTCCGCTCGACAGGAGCGGTAAGATCGGAGTCTCGGAAGTTACTCCGCCAGCTCTAACAGAGGAGTCTCAGCCTTTCCAAAGGTCCAACTTCCCTGTTAATTTAACTGGTCTTATAATTTAATGCAGTCTGACAATTCTATGTCAAACCTCACAGCGATAACTACGAGTGAGAAGGGCACATTAAACCAGCAGTCAGGTAGTGCGGGTTTTGACAACCATACATTGCTAATGACCAGTGAGTCAATGTCTCAATGTTTACAGAGACTAAGGAGACTCTAACATCTAATCCGTCGAATTTAATAAACGACAGATCTTCAATGAGTTTCTTATTTTGAATATCTGACTAAGATTTAACTCTATTTACCCGTTTCCACATCTAAATGGGAGAATCCGTCATTGGTGAATTCGTCTGTGTCAAACATTATAAAGACCCAAGATACATTTGGGTCACTAGGCGCTCTATGTATGGAAACAATGACGATCACGTTAGACTTATCGTTAATGAGAAGCTGCAGAGTATCTCTGTAAAGCTTCGGCTGACGCCTGTTACCTCGATTCTCGCTTTTCTTCGTCGCTAGTTTCAGCACGACAAGGCCAGAAGTTGTTTGGTCCTAAATTTGATATTCAGGCCAAGGCGGGGGGGGGGGGGGGGGGGTTAAATGTCTAGCCATTGCCTCCTCCGGTATCAAAACGGAAATACTTTGGTCCGGCGTTTAAAGCCTTTAGACTTCAGTCTTTTCAAGGCTGTGGTACAAAAACAGTCACGACTTGTAACGCCAGGGCGCTAAAGTCAACAAGCCAGTGGCTTGACGGCCTCTTAGGCCATATCGAATTTCCAATTGTGGAAGTGCGCCTTTACACGTTACATTTGCCGGGTTTCCAGACATCCACTCATGGATGTATCCGCTATTTAAAGGTTAAAAGACAAGACTGCCTCTGTCGGACGAAATTAGGCGTTTTGGCAGGTTGCCATTCAGTCTCTGATGGTTTCAGCTGTTTTTATTTCCAGGCCTGGTACACCAACAGAGTCAGAGTTATTTATTTCCCTCTGTTTGGGGTACCGAAGCCGGAGGGCTCCGTCGCAGTCTCAATCAGCAAGTCACTTACTACAGTTTGAAAATGGATTTTCTGCGGTTAGTATTGGCATATTTGGAGCCACAAGATTGCATGATTGCGCTTGATCTTCAGGATGCGTATTTACCCATTCCGGTTTGGTCACCGCATCACAGGTTCTTGCGTTTTGCAATACGCCACAACCATTAACCGTTTCAGGTTCTACCGTTTGGCCTCTTGTCAGCGCCTCGGGTATTCACCAAAGTGATGTTGGTGATGATAGCTCATCTCAGAGCCCTGGCAGTGACAATCGTTCCATACTTAGACGATCTGCTCATAAGAGCTCTGTCTCAACAGAGGTTCCTCTGACTTGCGCTGCTAACGTACACGACGGTTGCAGTGTCAAGTTCAAAAACAATCGCATCTAATTCCGTCTGAACGACTTCAATTCCTAGGTATGATTACAGATACGGTAAATCAAAGATTTACCTACTACACCAGAAAGAACAGATTATACCATCTGGTACAATTAGTGCAAAAGCCACGCACACTAGCGGTACATTGGTGTATTCGCCTATTAGGAACAATGATGTGTTTTCGAAGCGCTTCAGTTCGGTGGGTTTCACTCGCGTTTCCCACAGGGGGGCGAGGGTGTCTCTACTCTGGGCGAGAGTCTCAGAGGTTGAGGAGTTGTAGTTTAAAAAGGTCAGCGACAGGGGTTCTAAAACGGATCACGACAGATTGCTGTCTATAAATGTCCTGGAACTCCGTGCAATTTATACAGAAATGGGTTCTCTGCGCACTGAGGTGTTAATCTGAGGCGGGCTGTGCTGCTGGTAATGAGGGGTGTCCCACCCCCCCTTAAATGGTAAGTATACAGATGTGGATAAAACCACAGGGAACCAGCGCTCAAACCCTATTTGTAGTGGTGAATGATACGGTTATAAAGTGAAGCTAAAATCAATAATGAAAAAGCAGGTAATATACTTAAGGTTGTTTATTCTAAGATGCTGAGATACTTTCTTTCCCAACAGGTATAAATTCGGTTTAAAAGTCCATCAGTGATTGGGGCACGCTCCTGGTTTGAGCTTAAATTCTGAAGTGCAAGGTTCAATTGAAAGAACAAATGCTGTAATCTTTGTAAAGTCGAGAAAAAGAAAACGAAAAATGCCACAAAAAAATATTAATGATAATATGTACTAAAGTCCAAACGGTTTACAAGTCTATACAGACAGCGGCGTCCCGCTAATCTGTGCTCTGAAGTGAAGGATTCTCTTGTGAAGTGATGAACAGTTGACAGCGGTAGTGTATGCTTTGGTTAGAGTGGAGAATAAGGACCCTGGACTGGCGCTATTCCTCCTGCAGCACGTCCCACAGTAGAGCGCCCGAATCAGGCCCGCTCTGTGGGGCCGCTGACCTGGGGTGTGCGCCTGTCACAGAGGCGAAGTGGACCCGGCCGGGGCTCTCCGAGCGGCTGGCCGCGCCTCTCCTCCTCCTACAGGGACTTACCTTCTCCCTTCCCCTCCGCCTTCCACTCTCCTCTGTCTCGGGCTTCTTCCGTCGCCTGGCAACCGGTTGCTTCCGGAACTCCGGATCACGTGACCGGATGGTTTGCGGAAAGGATTAGCAGTACTGTCCTTCTTTGTAGTGAATATTCGTCCTCAGTCCAATGTAGTATAGATGGGTAGCTCCAACGCGTTTCGACCTGTTAGGGTCTTCCTCTGGGAGTCATTTGTGTGTTTAGGTTGCAGGAATTTAAGGTGTCCTGATAGGGTGGGATCAATTCCCATTGGTCCTCTGATCTGGCTTTGTGATTGGCTCACAGCTTGTCAATCGAAGTTTATGGGAGGATGTGACATCATCACAGTGCTTTAGAGTGTGCCCAGTATTATCTGGCTTTGTGATTGGCTCACAGCTTGTCAATCGAAGTTTATGGGAGGATGTGACATCATCACAGTGCTTTAGAGTGTGCCCAGTATTATCTGGCTTTGTGATTGGCTCACAGCTTGTCAATCAAAGTTTTTGGGAGGATGTGACATCATCACAGTGCTTTAGAGTGTGCCCAGTATCGTCTGGCTTTGTGATTGGCTCACAGCTTGTCAATCAAAGTTTATGGGAGGATGTGACATCATCACAGTGCTTTAGAGTGTGCCCAGTATTGAAAAAAGGAAAATAATGGAAAAATATATCCGTAGTGAAAAGGATACATATAAAGTTACAATATAGCAGTTATATGAATCAGTCTTGCAGAATGGTGTTAATACTCAAAATAATGAACCTTGGGATATTTTGAGGCTATGTTCAAAAGCATGAGAATAATGATTAACCCTCTACAGCATGGGTCTTCAACCTGCGGCCCTCCAGCTGCTGTGGAACTACACATCCCAGCATGCCCTGCCTCAGTTTTAGCATACCTTAATAGCAAAACTGTGGCAGGGCATGCTGGGACATGTAGTTTAACAGCAGCTGGAGGGCCACAGGTTGAAGACCCATGCTCTACAGCATTAACCAATGCCTGTCACTACTTTGATGTGAGAATGTCATAGAATAGTGAATGTAGCTGCTGTTGAATTGACTTGAAATGGGATATGTCTTCATTTGCATATGACAGACCTAATTTCGTTGTCAATGTTGAGCCCTTTGGGGGCCAGTGTCCCTAAATTAATCATCATGCACAGTTCTTCCTTATTGATTCTGGAGATGTAATCACCTCCTCTCCAGTTCTTTTTGACCTCTTTTACACCAGTGAACTTAAGTAGAGCAGGGTTTGAGTTGTGAAACTCTTTGAAATGTTGGGATAATGGGTGGTCTTCTGTGCCTTTCCTAATGTTGCGTACGTGTTCCCCAATTCTGACTTTCAGTGGTCGTATTGTTCTTCCTACGTATTGTTTAACACATGGGCATTGGAGGATGTATATAATGCCCTTGCTGTGGCATGTCAACCTATTCCTTATCTTATACTCATGTGTATTCGCCTCAGATATTATGCTATAGGTTGGTGTAGTACTCCTGGAATTGGTTACCTTACAACCTACACATGTCCCGCAATGGAAAAACCCTCCTTTGCTATGTGAGCCATCAATGGTAGTCTGTGTGGTGTTTGTCGGAGGTATGCAGCTATGTATAAGTTTTTGTTTAATGTCTGGAGCTTTTTTGTATACTACCTTAGGATTCTGTGGTAGTATCTCTGCCAAGGTGTCATCTTGTAGTAAAATTGGCCAGTGTTTTTTGAGGATCTTCTTGACTTTATGTGCCTGGTCAGAATATTGTGTGATGAATATAGGTCCTTCAGTCATATTTTTTTGTGCAGATTTGTCCTTGTAGTCCAAAAGTGTTGAGCGATCATTTGCTCGAACTGTGTCAAAGGCCCTTTTTACCAAGTCAGGGTGATAATTTTTCTCTTTGAATCTTTCACTCATGGTGTGTCCCTGTGTGTCGTAATCATTTAGCCTAGAGCAGTTGCGTCTAAGTCTTTTAAACTGGCCCATCGGGATACCGTTGAGCCAGGTAGGATGATGTCCACTTGAGGCTAGTATAAAGCTATTTACATCAACTGCTTTATTGAATGTGTTGGTGTGCAACGTCCCTTCCTTTACAAAGATATTGAGATCTAGAAATTCCACCTTTTCTTGACTGTAATGTGAGGTGAATTGCAGATTGCGGTCATTGTTGTTGAGATGTGATAGAAAGCTCTTAAGTGATTGTTCGTCCCCTTTCCAGATGAAAAAGACATCATCTATATACCTGGTCCAGAGGACGAGATTTGCGCCAAGGTCTGGGTCTGACCATATGATGTCGTCTTCCCATTTACTCATAAAGAGGTTTGCGTAACTTGGCGCAAATCTCGTCCCCATGGCGGTCCCTGTGGTTTGCAGAAAGAAATCGTTATCGAACCAGACATAGTTGTGAGTCAGTATGTAGTCTATTCCTCCTAGAATGAATTCCCGCTGTTCTATCTTCATGTCTGGGTCGTTGTCTAGGAAATGTTGTATGCTACGTCGTCCCTGTGTGTGATCTATAACTGAGTACAAGGATGTTACATCGCTTGTAGCTAGCCAATAATTGTCTTCCCATGAAATAGATTGCAGTTTCTGTAGGATGTCCGTGGTATCTTTGAGGTACGATTTTTGCTGTTTAACATACGGCTGCAGGAAAGTGTCAATTTACTGTGATAGATTGGAACTGATGGAACCTATGCCGGAAATAATAGGTCTACCTGGTGGTTTGGTAGGATGTTTATGAATTTTTGGTAAGTAATAAAATACCGGTATTATGGGATGTTGTGTATCCAGGTAAGTGTGTTCCTGTGTGGATAGAATGCCTATGTCTAGTCCCTCTTTGAGTAGAGTTTGTAATTGTTGTTTGAACAAGGTTGTGGGGTCTCCTTTAAGTTTCTTATAGGTGTTAGTGTCATTAAGGATCCTATTGGCCTCCTCCATGTAGTCCGCTTTATTGAGAAGTACTATCCCCCCTCCCTTATCAGCTGGCTTTATGATTATATCAGTATTTTTACTTAGATCAGAGATGGCTCTCCTTTCCTTATTGGTCATGTTCAATTGTCTGGGCCTGGGATTCTGTCTATCTAGTTTCATGATGTCCTTTTCCACCATGCTGGTAAATGTGGCTATGTGGTTGCCCGTCATGTAGCTGGGATAGAACTGTGATTTGGGTTTTAAACTGGTATGTACAAATGGGTCATTGCTGGTGGGTTTATGTTGCGGTATCGGTGTCTTATGAAAAAATTTCTTGAGTGTCAGTTTGCGGGTGAATTTTTGGATGTCCATGTAGGTTTCAAATTTATTGAGTGATCTAGTTGGTGCAAATTTGATTCCCTTATCCAGGGCACTAACTTGGTGAGTGTCTAAGATGACGTTACTAAGGTTGAAAATCCCTTGTCCTTTCTTGTCAGTGTTAGTCACGGCCCGTGTCTGCCTTTTTTGTCCTCCCCTGCATCCTCGTCTGGTTCTGACAGTTTCCTTTTCGATGATTTGTTGTGTGTTATGACAGACCCTTCCTGGTAGATGCGGTCTGTCATTGTTCCTAAAAAATCCTGATCTGCACATTGGAGTAATGTGCCAACCTCTGCTGACTCAATGTTAATTGTAGCGGTGAGTGTGTTCTTTTCGGTTTGGTCTATGTGTAGAGGTAAGGAGTTAAGTGCTGCTAACTCAGTGTCCAGCCACCCTTGTTCTAGAGAGTGTCTCGCTAGTTCGTGTGGTATTTCCTCTTCAATGTCGTATACAGAGAAGGAAGTGTCACAGTCTGTACTGGTAGTGGAATCCAGTGATGTGTCGATTGTCTTATGTTGTAGATTCTTGCAAGTTTCTTTGGGGGTTTTTGAGTATAACTTTGTCATGTACTGTTGATATGTTAATCTTAATCTTTTGTAAACGGGTGTCCTGGGATTTCCTGGTTTCTGAATGTTGTCCGCTGTCACCTTGTTTGTAATGTTAGTATGCCATTGTTTTTGTGTACCTTTGGTTCTGTTCTTTGGTCGTGTTTTGTGATGTATACCAAATTTGTCCCTGAGTATCTTATTTTTCTTGACTAAAACGGATCACGACAGATTGCTGTCTATAAATGTCCTGGAACTCCGTGCAATTTACAATGCACTACATGCTTCGCTTTCAGTCTGTCCAAGTGCAGTCAGACAACGCAACGGGAGTTGCATACACAACAACCAGGGAGGACCGAGAAGCCGCATGGCAATGCGGGAGGTAGCTCGAATCCTCAATTGCCCAGAATACCACAAGGTGATATTGTCGACTGGGTTCATTCCGGGAGTGGACATCTGTTAGACGGATGATCTCAGCCGTCGGGATTTTCATCCAGGAGACTGGGCATTAAATCCAGAGGTGTTTCACATGTGGGTCCACAGGTGGGGTTACCCTCAGGTGGACATGATGGCATCTCGCCACAATTACAAACGCTCAGTATGTGTACAGAACAACAGATCCCAAGGGCAGTGGCGGTGGAGGCTCTCACATTCGCGTGGTCGTACAGCCTCGTGTATCTGGGTCCACCGTTTTCCGCTGCTCTCTCCGTTGCTAAAACGGATCATAAGACAGTTCATCACAGTCATACTAGTGATATCTCATGGGTTTCGGAGAGCTTGCTTCTCGAATCTCCAAGGAATACTCGCACACGATCCTTGGCCGCTCATACTACGTCCAACCTGTTATAACAGGGACCGTTATTTTACCCCTACTTACCTATTTACCGCGGCTGCGGTTGACGGGGTGGTTGTTGAGACCGCCCTCTTAAGAAAAGAGATAGGGCATTACAGTATCGGTTATACCAACCATGTTACGAGCTAGGAAGCCGGTTACGGCAGCTCATTATTACAGAATTTGGCGTGCCTATATAGGTTGGTGTGAAGCTCGGAAGTTTCCGACATCATCTTTCAAGTTACCCGTATTCTGTTATTTTACAGACGGGGTGGGATGGAGAACTGCGTTTATCTACACTGAGGGTGCAGGTATCTGTGTTGTCAATTTATTTTCAAAGACGATTGACTCTATTGCCGTCGGTACACACCTTTCTACAGGGTGTCCTCAGAGTGCAGCCTCCATTTATCCCACCTACAGCGCCATGCGACTTGAAGCTGGGTTCAGATTTCTTACAGTTTTCATATTTTGAACCCTTACAACAAGTGGGGATTAAGTTTCTCACTTGGAAAACGTTTTTTCTTCTAGCCTTAGCTTCGGCGAGGCGTTTTTCAAATTTGGGTGCCTTGTATTCCAAGCCACCGTATTTGGGTTTCCTGATGACAGAGCGGAACTTCGGACGAATTCCGATTTCTTATTTTTCACATCAATAAACCAATAGTGGTTCCTGTGTTGACAGCACATTCTAGAATTCTGAATGTGGTACGCGCATTACGCGTTTATATGTCCAGAACGTCTACAGTTCGTAATACGGATACGTTGTTTGTTCTCTATGATGCTGCCAAGTGGGGTTAGCCAGCTTCTCAGCAGACATTATCCAGTTGGATAAAACTGACTACACGTCAGGCTTATCTTAAGGCTAAGTTACAGTCGCCTACGTCAGTAATAGCTCATCCCACAGGTTCTGTGGGAACGTCATGATCGGCTGGTCGTGGAGCTTCTACGACGCGGCTACATGGTCTTCAGTGCACACGTTTGTGCGCGTTTACAAGTTTGAAACGTTTGCGGCATCAGCATCTAGCTTTGGCCGCCTACTGTTACAGGTGTCAAACAGCTCTCCCGCCCACGAGGGAAGCTTTGGTACGTCCCAAGAGTACTCCAGTGACCCCTAGTGGATGAAAAAGAAAATAGGATTTTGGTACTTACCAGGTAAATCCTTTTCTTTGAATCCATAGGGGGCACTGGACGCCCACCCAGAGCAGTTTTACCTTGGTTGTATTAAGCTCAGAGGAGCTTATGGTAACACATTTTCACCGATTGGTTCAAATTATAAAGGTTTATCGGTTATGGTGTCAACTGTTTAGTTGTCAGTAACGTTATGTGTCAACTTTGTTGTTGTCCGTTATGTTATAGGAATTCTCCATTGTCAACCTCTCTATAGTTCCTGTTCGGCTCAGTAAAAAACACTGAGGTCGTACACTGAGGTACTCTGGGATATGGAGGGGTGGAGAGTTCTAAATTTAAATATTCAGTGCCTTTGTTTCTGCTAAGCCGTCCATATCCCAAGAGTACTCCAGTGCCCCCTATGGATTCAAAGAAAAGGATTTACCTGGTAAGTACCAAAATCCTATTTTTATTTTGCTTACTACATGTCTCTGTGTGAGAACACATCACAAGACTTGGTGACAGGAAAATTTTCAAGGCTACCTCCATTTTGGAGAAATTACATATTTATAAAATACACCCACAAATGATTTGACTGTATTGAAATTGTGTTAATTACATTAATTCTTATGCAGAACAAGCTACTAACCTATGTTTTATTCTTTAGCGTTGATCCATCAGTTGTAAACATATCAGATGAGATGGCAAAAACAGCACAGTGGAAGGCTCTGTCAATGTACCCTGAAAATGCCAAAGTAACCAGGGCTAACCTGAGGTAGTTCTCACTGTTTTACTATTCATGCACAATCCTCTCTGGGTGATACACTAGTGGGTTTATGTACTAAGGGGGTGAATCAGACCTGATCGCTGCTGTGAGTTTTCGCACAGTGGGCGATCAGGTCATAACTGCGCATGCGTATGCACTGCAATGCGCACGCGCATAGGACAACAAGAACTGGCATCGCCGGTCAAGCGAAAATTCCAATTGCACGGGCGTTCACAAGGTGATTGACAGGAAGAGGCCGTTCGTGGGTGGTAACTGACCGTTTACTGGGAGTGCCCAAGCGTTTTCAGGGAGGGTGTCTGACGTCAGCTCCAGCCCTGATCAGCCTCTTCTGATCACACTGTAGGAGTAAGTCCTGGGCTGCGCAGAGACTGCACACAGTGGATTTTTGCAGCTCGGCTTACACATGGGATTGCACACTTGCACAGCGAATGTACACTCCCCCTAGGGCGGCGACTATCTGAATGCAGGACAGCAAAGTTAGCAGCCCAGTGAGCAGGTCTGAATCACCCCCTAAGCCTTGGAGAGAGATAAAGTACCAGCCAATCAGCATCTAACTGTAATTTCTCTTACGTCCTAGAGGATGCTGGGGTCCACTAGGAGCCATTGGCACTTTAAGAGTTTGAGAGTGTGGGCTGGCTCCTCCCTCTTTGCCCCTCGTACCAGACTCCGTTTAGAAAATGTGCCCGGAGGAGCCGGTCACAGCTAGGGGAGCTCTCCAGAGTTTCTCTAGTAAAAGTTATTTTTAGACAGGACACTGAGCTCCTGAGGGTGCTGATCGTTAGCCACCCTAGGCGACCACTCACTCCCGCAGCATGCCGCTACCCCCTTACAGAGACAGAAGAATTCGGTGGCGAGTGAATGACCGGCCCCCCTGGCAAGCGGGGAGCCGGTGTGAAGATGGCGGCAACAGGGTAGGGAGCGCAGTACTAACGGATCGCTGCCAGCAGAAATCCTCAGGCAAGTATAATATAATGAAGAGCGGGAAGCAGCACCATGTTCGGGGGACGGAGCTTTTCCTCCAAGCAACTCCAACTATCCTGTGCGGTACAAGGCGGGTGGGGTGGGGTGGGGAGGCTGTGTAAAGTCTGTGTAGTCTATTAAGGTACACAGACAGCGCTGGTAGTTTCATAAGTTCTACCTCAAAAAGCGCTGTGTGTGGGATTGCTCCAATCTCTGTGTCTCTCTGTGGCATACTTGGGGGAAACTGTGTCTGACATTTCCCTGTGTGTGTGTGGGGGTGTTTAATATCTCCCATAGCCATGTCTAGAGACTCTGGGGGTCATTCCGACCTGATCGCTCGCTGCAGTTTATCGTAGCGCAGTGATCGGGTTGGAACTGCGCGTGCGCCAGCGCATGCCAGCCATCGTTGCCCAGCGATCGCCTCTGAGGCAGGGCCGGTCGCTGGGCGGGAGGGGGCTGGACAGCGGCGTGGTCCAGCCAATGCAGGCGTGGCCGGACCGTTGGGGTGGCAGGGCGCGGCGGCTGCGTGACGTCACACGCAGCCGCAGCGACAAGGGCAGCGAGGAGGTTCTCCCAGCCAGCCGCAGGAGCTACGCTCGCCGGGAGTTACTCCTGAAATGCAAAAGCATCGCCACTGTGCGATGCTTTTGCATTTCTGCGGGAGGGGGGGGGGGGGGGGGGGCGGCACTGACATGCGGGGCGGACTAGCATGTCTGAGTGCCTGATCGTAGTTGTGCTATATGCTGCAGAAGATGTTTCCTCTCAGGAGGGATCCATTCCATGTACACAGGATTGTAATGTTTTGTCTCAGATCCCTATTGTTGAACCTGAGTGGTTAAACTCTATCAAAGGAATGATCTCTCCGATCTCTACTAGGGTAGCTAATGCTGAGACTGAAACTCAGGTGTTGAAGTCTATGGCAGTTTGGTCAGGCTCTGGGGGTAATTCTGAGTTGATCGCAGCAGCAAGTTTGTTAGCAGTTGGGCAAAACCATGTGCACTGCAGGGGGGAAACAGATAAAACATTTGCAGAGAGAGTTAGATTTGGGTGGGTTATTTTGTTTCTGTGCAGGGTAAATGTTGGCTGCTTTATTTTTATACTGCAGTTTGAATACACCCCACCCAAATATAACTCTCTCTGCACATGTTATATCTGTCCCCTCTGCAGGGCACATGGTTTTGTCCAACTGCTAACAAATTTGTGCTGCGATCAACTCAGAATTAGGCCCTCTGTCCCTATTCCTGCAAAATCTCCAAGCATGTTCCCACAAAAACGTGCACTTGCCCAAATTATGAAAGATGACACGGATACCGATTCTGATACTGCAGACGGTGATGGGGAGGTGCTGAGGGGGGCGGCATCCCTTGCTAATGGGGTGCAGCTCATGATTGAGGCCATTAGAGATGTGTTAAATATTAATGACACCACACCTGAGCAGGTTGAGGAGGCTTACTTCACTGACCAAAAGAAAGCCTCGCTAACCTTCCCTGCGTCTAAAGAATTAAACGCTATATTTGAAAAATCTTGGGAAAATCCAGAGAAAAAATTCCAGATCCCATAAAGTGTTCTGGTTGCTTTTCCCTTCCCTGAGGAAGATAGGAAAAAAATGGGAAAACCCACCCATTGTGGACGCATCTGTCTCCAGACTGTCTAAAAAGGTGGTTTCTCATACGTCCTAGAGGATGCTGGGGATGACATCAAGACCATGGGGTATAGACGGGATCCGCAGGAGACATGGGCACTCCAAAGACTTTTCATTGGGTGTGAACTGGCTCCTCCCTCTATGCCCCTCCTCCAGACCCCAGTTTTAGAAATGTGCCCAGGCTGACTGGATGCACTCTGAGGAGCTCTACTGAGTTTCTCTGAGAAGACTTATGTTAGGTTTTTTATTTTCAGGGAGATCTGCTGGCATCAGACTCCCTGCTTCGTGGGACTGAGGGGACAGAAGCAGAACCAACTTCCTAAAGAGTTTCATGGCTCTGCTTCTGGCTGACAGGACACCATTAGCTCCTGAAGGGTACTGAACGCTAGCCGTGTCTAGATGCTCACTCCCACAGCACGCCGTCATCCCCCTCGCAGAGCCAGAAGTCAGAAGACAGGCGAGTATGAGAAGAATGATCTTCAATCAAGTAAGTGACGGCTGAGGTGAAGCGCGGCTGGCGGAAGCGCAGCGCGCCATTGCTGCCCACACACACAGGCACTGCAGGGTGCAGGGAGCGGGGGGGAGGGGGGGGCGGGCGCCCTGGGCAGCAAGAAAAATACCTCAAACTAGATAAAAGAAGGCATAAGATGCCGCTGGCACAGCCCTACCCCCGCCAGTATAAATATTAGAAAGTATACTGAGTTTAATGAAGCGCCAATGCGGGGGCAGAGCTTCTTCCTCAGGCAGCCAGCACACTGCTCAGCGCCATTTTCTCTCTCTCCTCAGGCTGCAGAGAACACCCTGGTCCTCTCCTTCACTTCTGACAAGTACAGGGTGCTTTTTAGGGGGGGCACAAAGCGATTGTGGTGCATTTAGTAGTGTAAATTACTATTTAAAAGTGCTGTTAGGCTGTGGACATACTGTGTTCACAGGCAACACTGGCGCTGGGATTGTGAACTGGCTGCTCCTATCCTGTGTCCCTCTGACAGATTTTACTGTGGGTCTGTCCCCAAAATAAGTCCCAGTGTGCCTGTCAGTGTGCTGTACACGTGTGCGGCATGTCTGACGAAGGGAGTTCCTCCCCGGAGGAAGCCATTTTAGGGACACAGAGTTGTAATGTGGTGGCGCTACCGGCACACCAAGAGCCTGCATGGGTGAAAGAGATACGTGACAGTATGCACCTGATTAACCGAAGGTTAGATAAGTCTGAATCTAAGGCTGCATGCTGGAGAAAATCTGTGGAAGATGTGATTTTTCAGGATGCTGTTATTCCTTATGCAGGCGGCCCCTCTGGGTCACATAAGAGACCATTTGCAAATATTGTAAACACCGATACCGACACGGACTCTGATTCTTGTGTCGACGATAGTAAATCCAGAGAGAGAGATCATAAATTGGCAAAAAATATACAATATATGATTATGGCTATAATGGACGTGTTGGAGGTTACAGAAACCACTCCTGTACCTCAGGAGAAGGCTTATTTATGTATGGAAAAGAAATCCAAAGTCACGTTCCCTCCTTCACACAAACTAAATGCTCTGTTTGAAGGGATGTGGGTGAATCCTGATAAAAAAAATTCGTATTCCAAAAGGATTCACACAGCTTACCCTTTCCCGGCTGAGGACAGGAAAAAATGGGAGTCACCCCCTGTGTTAGATAGTGCACTTTCCAGGTTGACAAAGAAGGTGATTCTCCCTGCTCCTGGCACGGCTTCTCTTAAAGAGCCGGCAGACCGCAAAATGGAAACGACATTGAAATCCATTTATGTTACCAATGGTACACTGATCAGGTCCACTATTGCCTGCGCTTGGGTGAGTCGCGCTATTGAAAAATGGTCAGAAAGCGTGTCATGAGAAATTGACACGATTGATAAAGATGAGATACTCCTTAAGTTAGGGAATATCAAAGACGCTGCCGCCTACATGCTGGAAGCAATGAAGGACCTACTTCTGCCAAATCCTCAGCATGACGCTGGAACTCCCTTGCGGATGCCGCTCGGGTGGGGGCACGTCTCAAACTCTTCAGCCAGGGTTGGATTCTGTCTGGCCTGGATCCCTGGGTGTTGCAAATAGTATCCCAGGGATACAAACTGGAGTTTCAAGACGTGCCTCCATGCCGATTTTTCAAATGGACCTTGCCAGTTTCTCCGCCAGAAAGATAAGCAGTAACAGCGGCAATCCAAAAATTATGTCAAGACCAGGTCATAGTCCTGGTACCGTTGTCACAACAAGGGCGGGGTTTTTATTCAAGCCTCTTTGTTGTTCCGAAGCCGGAGGGCTCGGTCAGACCGATCCTAAATCTAAAAGATCTGAATTGCTACCTGAGAAGGTTCAAGTTCAAGTTGGAATCACTTCGGGCGGTGATTGCCAGTCTGGAGGAGGGGGACTACATGGTGTCGGTGGACATAAAGGATGCTTACCTGTATGTTCCCATTTATCCTCCTCACCAGGCTTATCTGAGATTCGCGGTTCAGGATTGCCATTACCAATTCCAGACATTGCCTTTCGGTCTCTCCACGGCGCCGAGGGTATTCACCAAGGTGATGGCGGAGATGATGGTCCTCCTTCGTCAGAAAGGAGTCAATATAATTCCTCTGGAGGATCTCCTGATAAAGGCGAGATCCAGGGAGCAGTTGTTACAAAACATATCACTCTCTCTGTCAATACTCCAACAACACGGGTGGATCATAAATTACCAAAAGTCACAATTGGAACCGACAACAAGGTTGTCTTTCCTCCGGATGATTCTGGACACAGAAGTTCAGAGAGTATTTCTTCTGCTGGAAAAGGCTCTGGAAATCCAGAAAATGGTAAAACAGATATTGAAACCGTCAAGTGTGTCGATCCATCAGTGTATTCGGTTGTTGAGGAAGATGGTGGCGGCCTACGAGGCCATACAGTTTGGCAGGTTCCATGCCAGAGTATTCCAGTGGGACCTGTTGGACAAGTGGTCGGGGTCACACCTACACATGCACAGAAAGATAATCCTGTCGTCAAGAACCAGGATTTCGCTCCTGTGGTGGTTGCACAGCTCTCTGTTAGGGTCTCCTGCCCTGTGCTGCCACGTCGTCATGGCAACCGGGAGACAAGTGCTAGCGGAGTAACCTGAGCGCAGCTGATACTCCGGTTCGGGTCTTTTGCTGTGCAGTGGTTACAGGCAGGGGATCCGGTGCTGGTTTTTGTGCTCACAGTCTGTGAGGTCTGAGTGGGGCGTGGACAGCACCTGCTTTATAAGGCCTCTTCTCAGATTAAGCAGATGCTGCTGAATCTTTGTTGGTTAGTCAGTTCCTGAAAATTAGCCAGTACTGTGTAGCTTTGTATTTGTTATTGCTTACTGCAAATAGGCCTGGGGATTTGGTACTACACTCTGCCAATCCAGACCTAGCAGTAAGACTGGAGTCAGTCGTTTAGCCTGCTGAGGTTCTTTTGCTATTCTGTGAACCCAGCAGGTTTGTGGCTGTACTTTCAGACCTGCATGCTTAATCCTCTCTCACTGTGCAGGGCGTCCATGTGTCAGTTTAGTGGCAGTAATCTGAACCTGGGCCCTGCAAGTGAGAATTAGGATTGTGGAGACTCTCCTTGTGCCTACTATTCCATCTCTGACCAAGGAGTTTGCTGCCACACCCGTTGGTAACCCTTTAGGGTTTTGCTGTTGCCCTTAGCAACAGCATTTCGGGTTCTCTACGTATTAAAACACAACATCTTGCTTTTTCCATCTTAGCATTTGTAATACTAGGGAGACACCCAGTTTCTTAGCCTCTGGGCTTCTCTGTTCACTTTGTGTTGGTTTTGTTACCCTATCACTTTCTGTGTACGTGATGTCATATTTCCCAGTCTGTCTGTTAGTTCATTTGTTTTGCATCCCTCTCTGTTCAGACACCAGTACATTCCTGCAGGCACTGGTGTGCATAACATATTCAGCAGCCCAATACTCCTGTTGAAATTTTGTGGGAATATGGAGCATACCCCTCAAAATACGTTGCAACAGGTGGTCGATCAGGTGCAGGTCCTGACTCGTCAATTTAGTGATTTGTCCATTAAAATGCACACCTCCCAGGCCGCTGGCGGAGCTCCCGCAGCAGCAGCACCTTCAGGGGTTAAGGAGCCGAAAGTAAATCTTCCGGATCGTTTTTCTGGAGATCGCTCGCAGTTCTTTTGTTTCAAGGAGAGCTGCAAGCTATATTTCCAGCTTAGGCCTCAGTCTTCTGGGTCAGAGATTCAGCGGGTGGGCATAGTGATTTCCTTGCTACAAGGAGACCCACAGGTCTGGGCATATGGGTTGCAGCCTGACTGTCCGTCGCTTAAAAGTGTTGATGCTTTTTTTACGGCACTGGGCATGTTGTATGATGACCCTGACAAGACGGCCTCAGCCGAGGCTCAGATTTCGATCCTTAAGCAAGGGCGAAGGCCAGTTGAGGTTTACTGTACGGAGTTTCGGAGGTTGGCCCATGATACCCAGTGGAATGACCCAGCCCTGAGACACCAGTACCGAAGAGGTCTTTCTAACCAGATAAAAGACCAACTGGTACAATATCCCTTGCCTGATAGCTTGGATCAGCTCATGCAGTTATCCATCCGGGTGGATAGACGGCTGAGAGAGCGTAGGCTTGAAAGGGAGACCGAGGTTTCCTTCTTTCCCAAGGGAACCTCAGACTCTGAGGAATTTTCCGAGGAGCCTATGCAGATTGGGGCTACCCGCCTCTCCTCGCGTGAGAAGATGCGGAGGAGACAGCAGGGGTTGTGTTTGTACTGTGGGAATAAGGGTCATGTGGTAGTATCATGCCCAGAAAAGCCGGAAAACTTCAGGGCCTGAGGGTGATGGGAAATATCCTGTCAGGCCAGAAGTCAGAATTTCCCAAGAAGACTTTTATCATTCCGGTGACCTTGAAGATCCTCGGTCAAACTGTCAAGACTGAGGCCTTTGTGGACAGTGGGGCCGACGGGGTTTTTATGGACCGCCAATTCGCCCTGAAACACTCTGTTTCCTTAGTACCCTTGGCGTCGGAAATTGAAATTTGTGGGTTAAACGGGGAACCATTATCCCAGGGTAAAATTACCTCTTGCACTAGCCAGATTTCTTTGTTTATTGGAGCCACACACTCTGAAAAATTGTCCTTTTATGTGACTGTCTGTACTTTTGCCCCATTGGTGTTGGGGTTACCCTGGTTAAGGGCCCACAATCCTCAATTTGACTGGGTCTCTGGGGAGATTCTTAGTTGGGGTACTGATTGTTTCAGGAGTTGCTTGAGCCTTCCAGTCAGGCTCTCGCAGCCAAGTTTGCCAGGATTGCCAGGGTGTTATGCAGATTTTGCGGACGTGTTCTCCAAAAAAGTTGCAGAGGTACTACCTCCCCATCGCCCCTATGACTGTGCCATTAATTTGTTGCCGAATGCTAAGCTTCCCAAGAGCAGGTTGTACTCCCTGTCACGTCCTGAGACTCAGGCTATGGCAGAGTACATTCAGGAGAACTTGGCTAAGGGATTTATCAGACCTTCACAGTCTCCAGTTGGGTCGGGGTTCTTCTTCGTGGGTAAAAAGGACGGTTCATTGCGACCCTGCATCGACTTCAGGGAATTGAACCGTATCACGATTAAAAACTCATACCCACTGCCTCTCATTTCGGTCTTGTTTGACCAGCTTCGTACTGCCACCATTTTTTCTAAGATTGACCTACGCGGTGCGTACAATCTAATCCGAATAAGAGAGGGGGATGAATGGAAGACTGCCTTTAATACCCACTCAGGGCATTATGAATATTTGGTGATGCCTTTTGGGCTCTGTAATGCCCCGGCAGTCTTCCAGGATTTCATGAACGATGTGCTCAGGGAATATTTGGATAGATTCTTAGTCGTATACTTAGATGACATCCTAATCTTCTCCCATTCCCTGGAGGAACATCGGAAGCATGTACGCTTAGTCCTCCAGAAACTCAGAGACCACCGGCTTGGGGCGAAGCTGGAGAAGTGCGAATTTGAAGTTCAGCAAATCGCATTTCTAGGATATATTATCTCCCCAGAAGGTTTCCAAATGGAGGGTTCCAAGGTACAGGCAGTCCTGGATTGGGTGCAGCCCACTAGTTTGAAGGCGCTTCAGCGTTTCCTGGGCTTTGCAAATTTTTATAGACGATTTATCGCTGGATTTTCGTCTATAGTGGCGCCCTTGGTGGCACTCACTAAGAAAGGGGCGGATGTTGCTCACTGGTCTTGTGAGGCTAAAGCGGCTTTTGCCCGTCTCAAAAGGGCATTTGTTTCGGCCAAGGTGCTGCGACACCCAGATCCAGAGCGTCCTTTTGTGGTGGAGGTGGATGCCTCTGAGATGGGTATTGGGGCAGTGCTTTCTCAGATGGGAGTGTCTGATAATCGCCTTCATCCCTGTGCTTACTTTTCCCGTAAATTTTCGCCTGCCGAGATGAATTATGATGTGGGTAACCGGGAATTGTTGGCTATTAAGGATGCACTCGAGGAGTGGAGACACTGGCTTGAGGGGGCTAAGTTTGTGGTCTCAATTCTCACCGACCATAAGAATTTGGCATATTTAGAGTCAGCGAAGCGTCTCAATGCCAGGCAGGCACGATGGGCTTTGTTTTTTGCTCGCTTTAATTTTTTGATAACATATCGCCCTGGGTCAAAAAACATCAAGGCTGATGCGCTCTCGCGGAGTTTTGCTCCAATCCAAGAGACCACCGAGGAGCCGTTGCCCATTGTGTCCCCATCATGTATTAAAGTGGGCATTACCCAGGACCTCTTGTCATTAGTCCTTAGAGCACAGGAGCAGGCTCCTCCAGACCTTCCGGTAGGTCTTTTGTTTGTGCCTCCTAGGTTAAGACAGCGAGTGTTCCTGGAATTCCATGCCAAGAAGTCGGCAGGTCACCCGGGTATTGCCAGAACTCGGGAGTTGCTATCTAGGGCGGTGTGGTGGCCCTCGGTGGCTAAGGATGTGGATCAGTGGGTTCGGGCATGTGACATCTGTGCCCGAAATAAGACTCCTAGAGGGGTTCCTGTTGGCCCATTACATCCACTCTCTATTCCATCTAAGCCATGGACCCACATTTCAATGGATTTTGTGGTGGACTTGCCCAAATCCTCGGGGATGACAGCCATCTGGGTTGTCGTTGACAGGTTTTCGAAGATGGCGCACTTCGTTCCACTGGTTGGGCTGCCATCGGCCAGACGCCTGTCTGAATTATTTATGCTGCATGTTGTGCGTCTCCACGGGTTGCCACTTGATGTGGTCTCTGACCGCGGATCCCAGTTTGTGGCCAAATTCTGGAGGGCATTTTGTTCCGATCTCCAGATTTCTGTCAGCTTGTCGTCAGGCTACCATCCGCAGTCTAATGGGCAGACTGAAAGGGTGAACCAGTCCTTGGAGCAGTTCCTCAGGTGTTATGTCTCCAAGTGTCAGACTGACTGGGTTGCTCATCTGTCCATGGCGGAGTTTGCCTATAACAACGCGGCTCACTCTGCTACAGGGATATCTCCCTTCCTTTGTGTGTATGGGCATCATCCTAAGGCCAATTCTTTTGACCCCCTGGACTCCACGCCTGGTGGTTCCTCTGTCGTTTCGGTCCTTAGAGGTATTTGGAGGAAAGTGAAGAAAGCCCTTGTGTCTGTGTCATTAGTGACCAAAAGGGTTTTTGATAAGCGGAAAAGACCCTGCAGCTTCAAATTAGGAGACTTCGTCTGGTTGTCTACCAAGAATTTGAAGTTGAGACAGCCATCTCATAAGTTAGGCCCCCGGTTCATCGGCCCTTATAAGATCACCAGGGTTATCAATCCAGTGGCATTTCAGTTAGATCTGCCCCGTTCTTTGGGTATCAATAAAACATTTCATTGTTCCCTTTTAAAACGGGCGATTAGTAATCCTTCTTCCAGAGGAAGACCTTCCCCTCTTCTGATACGTGGCCAGAGGGAGTTTGTTGTTGAAAGGATTCTTGACTCCAAGATGGTTCGGGGTCGGCTGTCATTTTTGGTGCACTGGAAGGGGTATGGCCCGGAGGAGCGGTCGTGGGTGCGCAGTTGTGATCTTCATGCCCCCAGACTGATACGCTCTTTCTTCTCGCAGTTCCCCGATAAACCCGGTGGTAGGGGTTCTTTGACCCCTCGTCAGAGGGGGGGTACTGTTAGGGTCTCCTGCCCTGTGCTGCCACGTCGTCATGGCAACCGGGAGACAAGTGCTAGCGGAGTAACCTGAGCGCAGCTGATACTCCGGTTCGGGTCTTTTGCTGTGCAGTGGTTACAGGCAGGGGATCCGGTGCTGGTTTTTGTGCTCACAGTCTGTGAGGTCTGAGTGGGGCGTGGACAGCACCTGCTTTATAAGGCCTCTTCTCAGATTAAGCAGATGCTGCTGAATCTTTGTTGGTTAGTCAGTTCCTGAAAATTAGCCAGTACTGTGTAGCTTTGTATTTGTTATTGCTTACTGCAAATAGGCCTGGGGATTTGGTACTACACTCTGCCAATCCAGACCTAGCAGTAAGACTGGAGTCAGTCGTTTAGCCGGCTGAGGTTCTTTTGCTATTCTGTGAACCCAGCAGGTTTGTGGCTGTACTTTCAGACCTGCATGCTTAATCCTCTCTCACTGTGCAGGGCGTCCATGTGTCAGTTTAGTGGCAGTAATCTGAACCTGGGCCCTGCAAGTGAGAATTAGGATTGTGGAGACTCTCCTTGTGCCTACTATTCCATCTCTGACCAAGGAGTTTGCTGCCACACCCGTTGGTAACCCTTTAGGGTTTTGCTGTTGCCCTTAGCAACAGCATTTCGGGTTCTCTACGTATTAAAACACAACATCTTGCTTTTTCCATCTTAGCATTTGTAATACTAGGGAGACACCCAGTTTCTTAGCCTCTGGGCTTCTCTGTTCACTTTGTGTTGGTTTTGTTACCCTATCACTTTCTGTGTACGTGATGTCATATTTCCCAGTCTGTCTGTTAGTTCATTTGTTTTGCATCCCTCTCTGTTCAGACACCAGTACATTCCTGCAGGCACTGGTGTGCATAACACTCTCACCTGCTAGAGGGACGCAGGTTCGGGATTCAGGACTGAGTCCTGGTAACCACGGATGCAAGTCTCCGAGGCTGGGGAGCAGTCTGTCAGGGAGAAAACTTTCAGGGACGTTGGTCACATCAGGAAGC
Organism: Pseudophryne corroboree; assembly: GCF_028390025.1. Taxonomy (NCBI): domain Eukaryota; kingdom Metazoa; phylum Chordata; class Amphibia; order Anura; family Myobatrachidae; genus Pseudophryne; species Pseudophryne corroboree. The sequence goes on along the minus strand of NC_086448.1, from coordinate 252,951,225 downwards.
CTGCCTTCACATAAACGTTCTGGAGCTAAGAGTCAATTACAACTGCTTTCAACAAGTGGTACATCTTCTTCAAGACCGTCCCGTGCAGATCCAGGGGGACAATGTAACAGCGGTCGCATACATAAACAGGCAGGGCGGAACGAAAAGCAGAGCGGCAATGGCAGAGGCAACAAAAATCCTCCGCTGGGCAGAAAAACATCTACAAGCTCTGTCGGCAATATTCATTCCGGGAGTAGACAACTGGGAAGCAGACTTCCTCAGCAGACACGATCTCCATCCAGGAGAGTGGGGCCTCCACCAAGAAGTCTTCGCAGAGGTGACAAGTCTTTGGGGAGTTCCTCAAATAGACATGATGGCATCTCGTCTCAACAAGAAGCTTCAGAGATACTGTTCCAGTTCGAGAAACCCTCAAGCAGTAGCAGTGGATGCACTGGTGACCCAGTGGGTTTTTCCGTCAGTGTATGTCTTCCCTCCACTTCCGCTGATCCCAAAAGTTCTCAGGATCATAAGAAAAACAAGGGTTCAAGCAATCTTCATTGCCCCAGACTGGCCAAGGAGGGCTTGGTACCCAGATCTTCAGCAGTTCCTCATAGAAGATCCTCAGCCTCGTCCTCCTCGAGAGGACCTGCTGCAGCAGGGGCCGTACGTGTACCAAGACTTACCGCGGCTACGTTTGACGGCATGGCTGTTGAGTGCCGTATCCTAACCAGGAAGGGTATTCCCAAGGAAGTCATCCCCACCCTTATTCAGGCCAGAAAGGGAGTAACGTCGAAACATTACCACTGTATTTGGAGAAAATATGTGTCTTGGTGTGAATCCAAGAAAGCTCCTACGGAAGAGTTTCACTTAGGACGTTTTCTCCATTTTTTGCAGGATGGTGTGGAGGCGGGCCTCCGATTGGGATCAATCAAGGTCCACATTTTGGCCTTGTCAGTGTTCTTCCAAAAACAATTGGCCTCTCTTCCAGAGGTTCAGACCTCTGTGAAAGGGGTTCTGCACATTCAGCCTCCATTCGTGCCTCCAGTGGCACCATGGGACCTTAACGTGGTATTGCAATTCCTTCAATCGGATTGGTTTGAGCCTCTACAAGAGATAGAGTTGAAGTTTCACACTTGGAAAGTGGTGATGCTTTTAGCCTTGGCATCCACAAGGCGGGTGTCTGAGTTGGGGGCCTTGTCTCACAAGAGCCCTTACCTGATCTTCCATGAAGATAGGGCAGAGTTGAGGACTCGTCAACATTTTCTTCCGAAGGTGGTTTCGTCTTTCCACATAAACCAACCTATTGTCGTGCCAGTAGTTACTGACACATTCACTGATTCAAAATCTCTAGATGTTAGAGCCTTGAGAATTTATGTGGCTAGAACGGCTCATATACGGAAAACAGAGGCTCTGTTTGTCCTGTATGCTCACAACAAGATTGGCTGTCCTGCTTCCAAGCAGACTATTGCACGTTGGATTAGGAATATGATTCAGCAAGCTGAAACTATGGCTGGATTGCCGTTACCGACGTCGGTAAAGGCCCACTCCACTAGGAAGGTGGGCTCATCCTGGGTGGCTGCCCGGGGGGTCTCGGCATTACAACTTTGCCGAGCAGCTACTTGGTCAGGGTCAAACACATTTGCTAAGTTCTACAAGTTTGACACCTTGGCCGATGAGGACCTAAAGTTTGGTCAATCGGTGCTGCAGGGTCATCCGCACTCTCCCACTCATACTGGAGCTTTGGTATAGACCCCATGGTCTTGATGTCGTCCCCAGCATCCTCTAGGACGTATGAGAAAATAGGATTTTGATACCTACCGGTAAATCCTTTTCTCCTAGTCCGTACAGGATGCTGGGCGCCCGTCCCAGTGCGTATTTTACCTGCAGTTTAGTTATTACAGTTACACAAGTTGTGTTATCTTAGTTTCAGCATGTTGCTGCAATTGGTTCATGCCTGTTGGCGTGTGTTATGTTGAATGCCATGTGTGCGGCATGGTTGAGAGTGTGAGTTGGTAGATATCTCACCACTAGTTAAGTAATTCTTTTCCTCGAAATGCCAGTTTCCCTGGGCACAGTTCCTACAACTGAGGTCTGGAGGAGGGGCATAGAGGGAGGAGCCAGTTCACACCCAATGAAAAGTCTTTGGAGTGCCCATGTCTCCTCCGTCTATACCCCATGGTCTTGATGTCGTCCCCAGCATCCTCTACGGACTAGGAGAAAAGGATTTACCGGTAGGTATCAAAATCCTATTTTTACCTGTCCGTGGATCTACCGCGTTAAAAGAACCGGCTGATCGTAAAATTGACACTATGCTCAAATCCATTTACACTGCTTCAGGAGTGGCATTAAGGCCCACTATTGCCTGTGCATGGATTTTTAAAGCCATAGTAAAGTGGTCAGGCACATTACTAGAGGATTTGGATACAATGGATAGAAGTGACATTGAATTGTTTTTACGTAACATACAGGATTCTGCGGGGTTCATGGTGGAATCCATGAAGGATCTGGGGACGCTGACTGCCCGGATATCTTCCATGTCGGTCTCAGCCCGCAGGGGACTCTGGATACGCCAATGGTCTGCAGACGCGGAATCCAGGAGAAGTGTGGAGAACCTACCCTACACAGGTTAGGCTCTATTTGGGGAAGCGTTGGATGCGTGGATTTCCATGGCAACCGCGGGTAAGTCACCATTCCTTCCCTCTGCCAGACCTTCTACGAAGAAACCATTTTCTTCAGCTGTGCCGCAGTCCTTTCGGACCGCTAAGGCAAAAAAGTCCAAGCCTCCTACCACTTTCTTTAGAGGTGGTCGGGCAAAATCCAAAAGCCTGCTCCCGCAGGCTCCCAGGACCAGAGACCTGCTTCTTGTCAGCTTTGCTGACAGACAAGGCTATCCTACAGGAAGCTATCCTAAAATTGGATAAGTCACAGGTCATTGTCCCAGTTCCACCTCACATGCAAAACAAGGGTGGTTATTCCAACCTTTTCGTGGTACCGAAACCGGATGGTTCGGTCAGACCAATTTTGAACTTGAAATCGTTGAACTCTTACCTGAGGGTGTTCAAATTCAAAATGGAGTCTCTCAGAGCAGTGATTGCAGATCTGGAGGCGGGAGAGTTTCTGGTATCCCTGGATATCAAGGATGCGTACCTCCACATTCCGATTTTGCCGCCTCACCAGGCTGATCTCAGATTTGCACTGTTTGACAGACACTATCAATTCGAGGCACTGCCATTCGGCCTCTCCACAGCACCGAGGGTGTTCACCAAGGTGATGGCAGATATGATGGTTCTCCTCCGCAGACAGGGGGTGAACATAATCCCATATCTGGACGATCTGCTGCTAAAGGCATTGTCCAGGGAGAAGTTGTTGCAGTCCATTGTTCTCACGACTCATCTGCTCAGCGAACACGGTTGTATCCGGAATCTTCCAAAATCACATTTGGAGCCAACCAGGAGGTTGTCATTTCTGGGAATGATCCTCGACACGGAAGTGCAGAGGGTGTTTCTCCCGGAGGAGAAAGTGTTGGTGATACAAACAATGGTCCGGGATGTCCTGAAGCCAGCCCGGGTTTCGGTTCATCAGTGCATTCGCCTTCTGGGGAAGATGGTTGCCTCTTACGAGGCTCTACAGTACAGAGAGTTTCATGCTCGGCCCTTCCAACTGGATCTCCTGAACAAGTGTTCGGGATCTCATCTACACATGCATCAGAGAATGCGTCTGTCACCGAAAGCCAGGATTTCACTCCTCTGGTGGCTGCAACTACCTCACCTTCTGGAGGGCCGTAGGTTCGGGATTCAGGACTGGGTCCTTCTAACCACGGATGCAAGTCTCCGGGGCTGGGGCACAGTCACTCAGGAGGAAACCTTCCAAGGACAGTGGTCAAGCCTGGAATCTAGCCTTCCAATATACATTCTGGAACTAAGAGCCGTGTACAACGGTCTTCTCCAAGCGACCAATCTGCTGCTAGATCGAGCAATTCAAGTGCAGTCGGACAATGTAACGACAGTGGCTTACATAAACTGACAGGGCGGAATGAAGAGCAGAGCTGCAATGTCAGAGGTAAAAGAATCATCCTCTGGGCACAAAAACACGTTGGCGCCGTCAGCAATCTTCATTCCGGGAGTAGACAACTGGGAAGCGGACTTCCTCAGCAGACACTATCTCCATCCAGGAAAGTGGGGACTCCATCCGGAGGTGTTTGTGGAGGTAACAGATCTTTGGGGTGTACCTCAAATAGCCATGATGGCTTCTCGTCTCAACAAGAAGCTTAGTCGGCGGTAATGTTCCAGGTCGAGGGACCCTCAAGCCATGGTGGTGGCCTCCCTAGTGACTCTGTGGGTGTTCCAGTCGGTGTACGTGTTTCTTCCATTTCCACTCATTCCAAGAGTTCTCAAACTCATAAGGAGAACAAGAGTTCAGGCAATCCTCATTGCTCCGGACTGGCCAAGAAGGGCTTGGTACGCGGATCTTCTGGATCTACTGCTAGAAGAGCCGAGGCCTCTTCCTCTTCGTGAGGACCTGCTGCAGCAGGGGCCGTTCGCCTATCAAGACTTACCGTGGCTACGTTTGACGGCATGGAGGTTGAACGCCAGTTATTAGCTCGGAAGGGCATTCCGAACAAGGTTATTCCTAGCCTGATACTGGCTAGGAAAGGAGTAACGTCTAAACATTACCATCGTATTTGAAAAAAATATGTATCTTGGTGTGAGTCCCAAGAAGTTAACTACAGTGGAGTTTCAACTGGGATGGTGTGGATATGGGCCAGAGGTTGGGATCCGTAAAGGTCCAGATTTCGTCCCTATCTTTTTTTCTTCCAAAAACAGTTGACTTCCCTCACTGAGGTTCAGACTTTTCTGAAAGGGGTTCTGCACATCCAGCCTCCCTTTGTGCCGCCTACGGCACCCTGGGATGTTAACGTGGTGTTACAGTTCCTCCAATCGGATTGGTTCGAGCCTCTACAGGAGGTTGAGGTCAAGTTTCTCACGTGGAAGGCTGTCACTCTGTTGGCCTTAGCTTCTGCTAGACGTGTGTCGGAGTTGGGGGCTTTGTCTTGTAAGAGCCCCTACTTGATCTTCATGAAGATAGAGCTGAACTCCGGACATGTCAGCAGTTCCTTCCGAAGGTTGTGTCGGCATTTCATATCAACCAACCTATTGTGGTGCCAGTTACTACTGACTCCTCAATTTCATCGAAGTCCTTGGATGTTGTAAGTGCTCTGAAAATCTATGTGAAGAGGACTGCTCGCCACAGAAAATCGGACTCTGTTTGTCCGGTATGATCCCAAGAAACTTGGGTGTCCTGTTTCTAAGCAGACGATCTCTTGCTGGATTAGGTTCACTATCCAGCATGCGTATTCTATGGCAGGATTGCCGTGTCCTACGTCTGTTAAGACCCACTCTACTCGTAAGGTGGGTTCTTCCTGGGCGGCTGCCCGGGGTGTCCTGGCTTTACTGCTTTGCCAAGCGGCTACTTGGTCTGGTTCGAACACGTTTGCAAGGTTCTACAAGTTCGATCCTTTGGTTGCTGAGGACCTGAAGTTTGGTCAATCAGTTCTGCAGGAGCCTCCGCGCTCTCCTTCCCGTTCTGGGAGCTTTGGTACATCCCCATGGTACTAATGTGGACCCCAGCATCCTCTAGGACGTAAGAGAAAATAGGATTTTAATTACCTACCACTAGTTCCTTTCCTCGTAGTCCGTAGAGGATGCTGGGCGCCCGCCCAGCGCTTCGTGATCCTGCAGTGGTTACTTAGTTCAGTACTGGTTAGTTCTTGGTTAAGTACTGTTGTTACTTGGTTAAGTAATATTGTTCAGCCGTTGCTGACGTTTCAAGCTAGTTAGCTTGGTTTGCCTTGTGTGTGAGCTGGTGTGAATCTCACCACTATCTGTGTAAAATCCTTCTCTCGAAGTTGTCCATCTCCTCGGGCACCGTTTCCTAGACTGAGTCTGTTAGGAGGGGCATAGAGGGAGGAGCCAGCCCACAATATCAAATTCTTAAAGTGCCCATGGCTCCTCGAGGACCCGTCTATACCCCATGGTACTAAATGGAACCCCAGTATCCTCTACGAACTACGAGAAAAGGATTTACCGGTAGGTAATTAAAATCCTATTTTTTCTGTACCCTTCCCTAGATCATACTTGCCTACCTGACCCTCTCCATGAGGGAGAAAATGCTCTGTTCCTGGACTTTCCTGGTAATGTATGATTGCCATCACCTGTGGTGAAACACCTTTCTTATCAATTAACTAGCTCACCACAGGTGATGGCAATCATACATTACCAGGAAAGTCCAGCAACAGAGCATTTTCTCCCTCATGGAGAGGGTCAGGTAGGCAAGTATGCCCTAGATTTGTGCCTCGAGACAATCCTGTCTCGGAGGTCTACAGACAATTCCATTGACTTCATGCTTGGTGTGTGCTCAGGCATGCACTGTCAAGTGTGGGACCTTATATAGACAGGTGTGTGCCTTTCCAAATCATGTCCAATCAACTGAATTTACCACAGCTGGACTCCAGTTAAGCTGTAGGAACATCTCAAGGATGATCAGTGGAAACGGGATGCACCTGAGCTCAATTTTGAGCTTCATGGCAATGGCTGTGAATACAGGTTGAGTATCCCATATCCAAATATTCCGAAATACGGAATATTCTGAAATACGGACTTTTTTGAGTGAGACTGAGATAGTGAAACCTTTTGTTTTCTGATGGCTCAATGTACACAAACTTTGTTTAATACACAGTTATTAAAAATATTGTATTAAATGACCTTCAGGCTGTGTGTATAAGGTGTATATGAAACATAAATGAATTGTGTGTATGTACACAAACTTTGTTTAATGCAAAAAGTATATGATAACATTGGCTAAAATGACCTTCAGGCTGTGTATAAGGTGTATATGAAAAATAAATGCATTCTGTGCTTAGACTTGGGTCCCATCACCATGATATCTCATTATGGTATGCAAATATTCCAAAATATGGAAAAATCCGATATCCAAAATACTTCTGGTCCCAAACATTTTGGATAAGGGATACTCAACCTGTACTTATATACATGTGATTTCTTAGTTTTTTATTTTTAATAAATTTGCAAAAATCTTAAACACTTTTTTTCACGTTGTCATTATGGGGTATTGTGTGTAGAATTTTTGAGGGGAAAAATTATTTATTCCATTTTGGAATAGCAAAATGTGGAAAAAGTGAAGCGCTGTGAATACTTTTGGATGCACTGTATACTGTACTGTACTGATTTATCAGACTGTCCTCTAGGTTATCTCTGGTATCATTTTCTTTACACCATTCCAAAAGAAAAAAAAGATTAACATGACAGGATGCACTTAAATCATTTTGGATATTTTCTGGGCAGAATTTTAATATTTCTCTATCGTCCTAGTGGATGCTGGGGTTCCTGAAAGGACCATGGGGAATAGCGGCTCCGCAGGAGACAGGGCACAAAAGTAAAGCTTTCCGATCAGGTGGTGTGCACTGGCTCCTCCCCCTATGACCCTCCTCCAAGCCAGTTAGATTTTTGTGCCCGGCCGAGAAGGGTGCAATCTAGGTGGCTCTCCTAAAGAGCTGCTTAGAAAAGTTTAGCTTAGGTTTTTTATTTTACAGTGAGTCCTGCTGGCAACAGGATCACTGCAACGAGGGACTTAGGGGAGAAGAAGTGAACTCACCTGCGTGCAAGATGGATTGGCTTCTTGGCTACTGGACATCAGCTCCAGAGGGACGATCACAGGTACAGCCTGGATGGTCACCGGAGCCTTGCCGCCGGCCCCCTTGCAGATGCTGAAATAAGAAGAGGTCCAGAATCGGCGGCAGAAGACTCCTCAGTCTTCTAAAGGTAGCGCACAGCACTGCAGCTGTGCGCCATTTTCCTCTCAGCACACTTCACACGGCAGTCACTGAGGGTGCAGGGCGCTGGGAGGGGGGCGCACTGGGAGGCAAATGAAAACCTATTTTGGCTAAAAATACCTCACATATAGCCTCCGGAGGCTATATGGAGATATTTAACCCCTGCCAGAATCCGTTAAGAGCGGGAGACGAGGCCGCCGAAAAAGGGGCGGGGCCTATCTCCTCAGCACACAGCGCCATTTTCCCTCACAGAAAGGCTGGAGGGAAGGCTCCCAGGCTCTCCCCTGCACTGCACTACAGAAACAGGGTTAAAACAGAGAGGGGGGGCACTAATTTGGCGTTAGAAATATATAAAAAAGATGCTATAAGGGAAAACACTTATATAAGGTTGTCCCTATATAATTATAGCGTTTTTGGTGTGTGCTGGCAAACTCTCCCTCTGTCTCTCCAAAGGGCTAGTGGGTCCTGTCCTCTATCAGAGCATTCCCTGTGTGTGTGCTGTGTGTCGGTACGTGTGTGTCGACATGTAGGAGGACGATGTTGGTGAGGAGGCGGAGCAATTGCCTGTAATGGTGATGTCACTCTCTAGGGAGTCGACACCGGAATGGATGGCTTATTTAGGGAATTACGTGATAATGTCAACACGCTGCAAGGTCGGTTGACGACATGAGACGGCCGACAAACAATTAGTACCGGTCCAGACGTCTCAAAAACACCGTCAGGGGTTTTAAAACGCCCGTTTACTTTAGTCGGTCGACACAGACACAGACAGGGACACTGAATCCAGTGTCGACGGTGAATAAACAAACGTATTCCTTATTAGGGCCACACGTTAAAGGCAATGAAGGAGGTGTTACATATTTCTGATACTACAAGTACCACAAAAGAGGGTATTATGTGGGATGTGAAAAAACTACCATAGTTTTTCCTGAATCAGATAAATTAAATAAAGTGTGTGATGATGCGTGGGTTCCCCCCGATAGAAAATTATGGGCGGTATACCCTTTCCCGCCAGAAGTTAGGGCGCGTTGGGAAACACCCCTTAGGGTGGATAAGGCGCTCACACGCTTATCAAAACAAGTGGCGGTACCGTCTATAGATAGGGCCGTCCTCAAGGACCAGCTGACAGGAGGCTGGAAAATATCATAAAAAGTATATACACACATACTGGTGTTATACTGCGACCAGCGATCGCCTCAGCCTGGATGTGCAGAGCTGGGGTGGCTTGGTCGGATTCCCTGACTAAAAATATTGATACCCTTGACAGGGACAGTATTTTATTGACTATAGAGCATTTAAAGGATGCATTTCTATATATGCGAGATGCACAGAGGGATATTTGCACTCTGGCATCAAGAGTAAATGCGATGTCCATAACTGCCAGAAGATGTTATGGACACGACAGGGGTCAGGTGATGCAGATTCCAAACGGCACAAAGGTGTATTGCCGTATAAAGGAAGAGGAGTTATTTGGGGTCGGTCCATCGGACCTGGTGGCCACGGCAACTGCTGGAAAATCCACCGTTTTTACCCTAAGTCACATCTCTGCAGAAAAAGACACCGTCTTTTCAGCCTCAGTCCTTTCGTCCCTATAAGATCATATCTGCCCAGGGATAGAGGAAAGGGAAGAAGACTGCAGCAGGCAGCCCATTCCCAGGAACAGAAGCGTTCCACCGCTTCTGACAAGTTCTCAGCATGGCGCTGAGACCGTACAGGACCCCTGGATCCTACAAGTAGTATCCCAGGGGTACAGATTGGAATGTCGAGACGTTTCCCCTTCGCAGGCTCCTGAAGTCTGCTTTACCAAGGTCTCCCTCCGACAAGGAGGCAGTATGGGAAAAAATTCACAAGCTGTATTCCCAGCAGGTGATAATTAAATTACCCCTCCTACTACAAGAAAAGGGGTATTATTCCACACTATATTGTGGTACTGAAGCCAGAAGGCTAGGTGAGACTTATTCTAAATCTAAAAAATTTTTGAACACTTACAAAGGTTCAAATCAAGATGGAGTCACTCAGAGCAGTGATAACGAACAGGAAGAAGGGGACTATATAGTATCCCGGGACATCAGGGATGCTTACCTCTATGTCCCAAATTTGCCCTTCTCACTAAGGGTACCTCAGGTTCGTGGTGCAGAACTGTCACTATCAGTTTCAGACGCTGCCGTTTGGATTGTCCACGGCACCACGGGTCTTTACTAAGGTAATGGCCGAAATGATGATTCTTCTTCGAAGAAAAGGCGTCTTAATTATCCCTTACTTGGACGATCTCCTGATAAGGGCATAGTCCAGGGAACAGTTGGAGGTCGGAGTAGCACTATCTCGGATACTGCTACAACAGCACGGGTGGATTCTAAATATTCCAAAATCGCAGCTGATCCCGACGACACGTCTGCTGTGCCTAGGGATGATTCTGGACACAGTCCAGAAAAAGGTGTTTCTCCCGGAAGAGAAAGCCAGGGAGTTATCCGAGCTAGTCAGGAACCTCCTAAAAACAGTGCATCATTGCACAAGGGTCCTGGTAAAAATGGTGGCTTCCTACGAAGCAATTCCATTCGGCAGATTTCACGCAAGAACTTTTCAGTGGGATCTGCTGGACAAATGGTCCGGATCGCATCTTCAGATGCATCAGCGGATAACCCTATATCCAAGGACAAGGGTGTCTCTCCTGTGGTGGTTATAGAGTGCTCATCTTCTAGAGGGCCGCAGATTCGGCATTCAGGATTGGATGCTGGTGACCACGGAGCCCAGCCCGAGAGGCTGGGGAGCAGTCACACAAGGAAAAAATTTCCAGGGAGTGTGATCAAGTCTGGAGACTTTTCTCCACATAAATATACTGGAGCTAAGGGTAAATTTATAATGCTCTAAGCTTAGCAAGACCTCTGCTTCAAGGTCAGCCGGTATTGATCCAGTGGGAAAAACATCACGGCAGTCGCCCACGTAAACAGACAGGGCGACACAAGAAGCAGGAGGGCAATGGCAAAAACTGCAAGGACTTTTCGCTGGGCGGAAAATCATGTGATAGCACTGTCAGCAGTGTTTCATCCCGGGAATGGAAACTGGGAAGCAGACTTCCTCAGCAGGCACGACCTCCACCCGGGAGAGTGGAAACTTCATCGGGAAGTTTTTTCCACATGATTGTAAACCGTTGGGAAATACCAAAGGTGGACATGATGGCGTCCCGTCTGAACAAAAAACGGGACAGGTATTGCGCCAGGTCAAGAGACCCTCAGGCAATAGCTGTGGACGTTCTGGTAACACCGTGGGTGTACCAGTCGGTGTATGTGTTCCCTCCTCTGCTTCTCATACCTAAGGTGCTGAGAATTATAAGACGTAGAGGAGTAAGAACTATACTCATGGCTCCGGATTGGCCAAGAAGGACTTGGTACCCGGAACTTCAAGAGATGTTTACAGAGGTCTTATGGCCTCTGCCGCTAAGAAGGGACTTGCTTCAGCAAGTACCATGTCTGTTCCAAGACTTACCGCAGCTGCGTTTGTTGGCATGGCGGTGGAACGCCGGATCCTAAGGGAAAAAGGCATTCCGGAAGAGGTCATTCCTACCCTGGTCAAAGCCAGAAAGGAGGTGACCGCACAACATTATCACCACATGTGGCGAAAATATGTTGCGTGGTGTGAGGCCAGGAAGGCCCCACAAAGAAATTTCAACTCGGTCGATTCCTGCATTTCCTGCAAACAGGAGTGTCTATGGGCCTCAAATTGGGGTCCATTAAGGTTCAAATTTCGGCCCTGTCAATTTTCTTCCAGAAAGAATTGGCTTCAGTTCCTGAAGTCCAGAACTTTGTCAAGGGAGTATTGCATATACAACCCTCTTTTGTGCCTCCAGTGGCACTGTGGGATCTCAACGTAGTTCTGGAATTCTTCAAATCACATTGGTTTAAAACCAGTCAAATCTGTGGATTTGAAGCATCTCACATGAAAAGTGACCATGTTCTTGGCCCTGGCCTGGACCAGGCGAGTGTCAAATTGGTGGTTTTTTTCTCAAAAAAGCCATATTTGTTTGTCCATTCGGACAGGGCAGAGCTGCGGACTCGTCCCCAGTTCTCTCCCTAAGGTGGTGTCAGTGTTTCACCTGAACCAGCTTATTGTGGTGCCTTGCACCTACTAGGGACTTGGAGGACTCCAAGTTGCTAGATGTTGTCAGGGCCCTGAAAATATAGGTTCCAGGACGGCTGGAGTCAGGAAAACTGACTTGCTGTTATCCTGTATGCACCCAACAAACTGGGTGCTCTTGCTTTTAAGCAGACTATTGCTAGTTGGATGTGTAATACAATTCAGCTTGCACATTCTGTGGCAGGCCTGCCACAGCCAAAATATGTAAATGCCCATTCCACAAGGAAGGTGGGCTCATCTTGGGCGGCTGCCCGAGGGGTCTCGGCTTTACAACTTTGCCGAGCGGTTATTTAGTCAGGGGCAAACACGTTTGTAAAATCCTACAAATTTGATACCCTGGCTAAGGAGGACCTGGAGTTCTCTCATTCGGTGCTGCAGAGTCATCCGCACTCTCCCGCCCGTTTGGGAGCTTTGGTATAATCCCCATGGTCCTTTCAGGAACCCCAGCATCCACTAGGACGATAGAGAAAATAAGAATTTACTTACCGATAATTCTATTTCTCGGAGTCCGTAGTGGATGCTGGGCGCCCATCCCAAGTGCGGATTATCTGCAATACTTGTACATAGTTACAAAAATCGGGTTATTATTGTTGTGAGCCATCTTTTCAGAGGCTCCGCTGTTATCATACTGTTAACTGGGTTTAGATCACAAGTTGTACGGTGTGATTGGTGTGGCTGGTATGAGTCTTACCCGGGATTCAAAATTCCTCCCTTATTGTGTACGCTCGTCTGGGCACAGTACCTAACTGGCTTGGAGGAGGGTCATAGGGGGAGGAGCCAGTGCACACCACCTGATCGGAAAGCTTTACTTTTGTGCCCTGTCTCCTGCGGAGCCGCTATTCCCCATGGTCCTTTCAGGAACCCCAGCATCCACTACGGACTCCGAGAAATAGAATTATCGGTAAGTAAATTCTTATTTTTCTTTACAATATAAAAAAAAACCAAATATTAAAGATGCTAACAGGCACAGTGCCTTCCCAATAGTAATTACCCTCATACATTCCTTAAAGTTGGTTTGAGAAAAAAGATTGCTTGCAAAGTGAGCATAGTGCAGTTTTATAATGAATGCCCACTTCTTGGAATATGAAACCACTCCTGTAAGCAATGCACTTACATTTCCTTGGCTGCAAGAAGTGCACATGGTAGGCACATAAAAACATACTCGGAGGGTCTCTGAGATCTTTATATTGTTTTTACCTTGTACAGTGTCTTTAGTTATATAGTTCCAGCTGTGTGTTCTATTATAACTTGCCTGTACAGTACCATGGACACTTTGTGGCACCATATAATTAAACAAAAAAACCTTACAGTACATCAACATTAGAACTGTTCTTCATTAGCTTACACTTTTCTATGATTCTTCTAAAAAACTGCTCCATGTAGTTGTATTTATTTGTTAAGTCAGTGGTTCCCAATCTGGGTGTCGCAGGACACTTGCAGGAGTGCCACAAATTGAGTAGTCCAGGACCAAATCAGATTATTTATGGTCAGTGTGATAGGCAAAACTAGTGCTGTTGGCTGGCAATCATAAAATATGTGGATTGAAGGAAGTGAACTCACTGACTCATTGATTAGGTTATGAGCTAATGGTTAAGTTATGCATGATATGGGGAGGGGGGGGGGGGTAGCTTGCTGCTTTACAATTAACACCAAGGCCTGATCAATATGGAGTTTGTATGTTCTCTGCAGGATTGTGTGGGTTTCTTCTGAGTACTTTATCTTTCACCCACATTTCAAAAACATACTTGTGGGTTAATTGGCTTCTGACATAAAAAAAATAAAGAACTCTATGGGGTCAATTCAATTTGTCGACCGTTGAATAGCGCCAGGAATTAGCTCCCATCGTTATTCAATTCTGCTCATGTTAAGTCGGCGAATGCCCGTTCTTCTGGACTTAACAGGTTGATTTGTCGGGAGAACGGGCATTCTCCAATGTAGCTGCCCGGCCGCACGCCAGCGCTTTTGTCGGATTTCTGCTCGCAACCCCCGGGGATGAGAGAAGAATTCCCGACAATTAAGCATCACATGGCGCTGTATTGAATAGCATCGGGAGCTAATTCCCGGCGCTATTCAACTGTCGGCAAATTGAATTGACCCCCTATGTGTGGTCAAACTGCTACGGAGTTGTGTACTAAATAATTAACTGTTTATATAAATAATAAATGGGTGTACAGTATGTTGCTCCCGAACTTTGTGTGCTGGAAAAAGGCACACATTTGACCCTATGCACAGTTGTAGTGCGCCTGCATGCTATCTATTTGGTTTTCTCCAAGTCATCATCATCTGTGCACACTAGCACCAACCCTGTAAAAGGTGCACCTGTATTTACGCTTATGTCTCACATGTTTGCTCGACTTTGCCCTAGTGAGAATACCCCGTTACAGCCTAGTTACTCCTCTTCAGTTGTCTGTACTTGTATGTACTCAGTTTTTGCACATGTGCAGTGGGAAAGCAGGCAAGATGAACTTTGTCAACAGCCAATCCTTCACTCTGCATTACCCCCTTACTCTATAGCACTATATCCTTGTTACAATCTAATTAATTTTTTTATGTGATAAAGGGGTCTATTTGCTAAGCCTCAGATGGAGATAAAGTCCCAGCCAATCAGCTCCTAACAGCCATGATACAGGCTGTTTGAAAAATGACATGTAGGAGCTGGTTGGCTGGGATTTTATCTCCATCTGAGGCTTAGTAAATAGACCCCTAAGTTTTCTATTGCTTGCAATAGAATTTGTATGCAAAATAAATTGACTGTTACCCTCGTTTCTGCACTGTGGATTGAAACCAATGTTTAGAAAGATTATACAGATCTGAATCTTTCTGAGTTGTGTTATAAACAGTAATTTCATGTGTGTTCCTTTGGCAGCCCCAACAAGCCAGCCAGTGTGAAGATCACTCTTGAAGATGAAACTGTCCGAAAATACATGGATACTGAAACCTCCCTATAGGACTGTCTGTGTTTGTGTGTATGTACTTGGACTTCTGTATGTAACGGAGTGAATAACAGACCATCAAAGTGTACAAATAATTCCAAAATACTGTATGTGCACCTCATAAGTTATTAGCACTGTAAATACTGTATATGATTTAAAACGGGCTGACTCGAACTGTAATATGGCACAAAATGATCACTCGACAATTATTTATTCAATAGGAATTTTTATAGACCTCTTTATAATTGATTTTTATTGTATATTTAAAAGCCTGTCACCAAGCAATAGTATTTAAATTTTTCTTTATTCAGAATGAAAACATCAGACATCTCTCCATTTGTCATTCCCATACTTTTTCATAAGAAAACATGTTTTACGACGTTGAGATATATATATATTTTAATCCTTGGCTTGTTGTAGTTTTTTTATTTTTATGTTTTGTATTATGTCACTTTTGTTACAACACAGTAAGGTTACCGGAGTTGAGATCTTGTTTTTGTCCCCTTTTAGTCTCATTTTACAGCAGTAACCTACAGAACATTGGAAGTTTCTAAATTATCGCCTTAACAAAATGGGATAGTTATTACAATTAAATGAAATATAAAAATAATATGCAGCCTAAATCATCCAACATTGTTACATGACCTTTGCTTAAAACAAAAATGAATGACAACTGTGTTTGTCACTGTCATGAGATAATTGGAGGATTTAGTGGAAATGCTTTTCTTGTCTTTGTGTAATTGCTTTAATAGTCACACTTACTGTTGGGCTCGTTCACACGCGCTGGAAAAGTTGGATAAAAAGCATGAAAACTGCTGCATGCATTTTAGTGCTGCGCTACTTTCCATGTGCTGTACAGCAGAGCTATCTGAGCGAGTCCAGTGCTTTGATTTTCTTATATCGGCCTATATTGTTACTATATGGCTGACATAAGCAAAGGAAAAAGGGCAATGATCTCTCATATTGATATTTCCTAAATTTTGATTTGAGTCCTGGACTCATATCAGTGATTTAACTCAGGACTTTTGTGCAATAAGCCACATCAATGCTTAATAGGTCCTATTTTATGACCATTGTTTGCCAAATTTGCTACAAAGAAGTGATGTGGCAGTCTAATTTTAGCTGTTTATGTGAATTGCTTTTACAGATTGCACAAGTGATGTCATAGAAATAGTGCCCTGGCGCTTAGCAGTGACTGTTTGATGTGTTTTTGGGAGGCGGTCAAGATCCCGCCGGACGGAATCCCAGAGGTCGAAATACCGACGCCGGAATCCCAACCGGCACAATCCCGACATATTCTCCCTTTGTGGGTGCCCACGACACCCATAGAGGGAGAATATAATAGTGTGCCGAGCGTGGAGCGAGCCCGCGAGGGGCTGCATTCCGCTCGCCACCCCTGTCAGGATTGTGTGGTCGGGATTCTGGCGTCGGTATTTCGACCGCCGTGATCCCGTCCAGCGGGATTTAGTACTGATCCCGTATTTTTGTATTGCAATACTGAAATGATCTTTATTTAAAATGGTTACCTATCCAATTTGATATTTTCTGACATTCAGTACTGAACACTACATCTTGTTATTAGACCATAGCAGGAATGCTCAGTTACTAACATTGTACATATTTTGGTCTTTGCTTATTTAGACGTGTCCAAGAAATTGGTAGCACTTTAAGAAGAAGGCATCCGGTGACATTGCAATAGGCAATTGTAACCTTTCTGCTGTCTCAGTATCTTAACTTGTTAGGGTGAGTACACACCTGAATGATGGGCAATCCAGTCAATGGTTGGACCGAATTCCCTTCAGCCCGGATCATGCCCGTACGCACCAGCCCGATGTAATGAAGGATGGAAGGATCACTGTTCTGTCCTTCATTACAAAGAGCTGGGTCGCATGCAATATCTTCCGGTTGGCCGTGCAGCACAGCCAACCGGAGGATGTCGCCACCTACCCTTAGACCAGGCCAGCCATACAAGTTATTTAACTAGGCTTTACATAAGCAACACCCTTGTTGTGGATCTGTCCTAAACCACCACCCAAGTAAATCTAAAATAAAATACTATTTTTCAACAACTACAAAAAAAAACAACCTAAACAGTGTTAGTAGGTTAATCATAGTATAAATTCATGACACCACTTAACAGTCAGGTAAAAATACAGCAATTATTTACTTAGGTTTAGATGCTTAAAAAAAACAACAGAAAAATTAGTATATACATAAATTAGCATCAAATTTGTGCATATAAAATCGAATCTGTGCTCATGTAGATGGGTATACCCCTTTACACATGTTTACTGCATGGAAGGAAAACCGTTTCCAATATTCTGTAGTGTAGGTCTGTCTGTCTACATACAGGTGAGGCAGTGTCAGCTTATATTCCTGAGAACGCGGTCAGTCCATTAGTGGCATCACTGACACAAGAGACACAAAGTGCCTCTGTGATGTCACAATGTACAAAATGCTTGCCTCCATGGTGAGCAAATAATAGATATTCTGTATTAGAATCACTACATTTTTGTTTACAAATCACATTAGCAAGTAGACAATAGCAGTTACTTTATTAGATTCTGAAGTTTCCTGGATGAATACATTTTTACGACCCTGTAAATTTGGCTAAATAGTTTAAAATTTTGTACTAGTAATCATTCACATATTTTTTGTGTGTTCTTATAAATCTTTTATTTTCCAGTCCACAGAAATTATTTTATGAAATGGTTTCCTTATGTTTATCTTAATTCTTATTTCAATGTTTTTTCTATGGATTAGTTTTATATAGCAAGTCTTTTATTTCCACTTTGCTCTTGCAATTATTCCTGCTCACTATTCTGCAGCTGCCCACCTACCCTCCTCCCACCATATCTATGGCATCTGCCTCTTTAATGAATGTATAAAGGGGTAATGTGACAGGGGATCGGATATTTCCTATTGGATCCCTGGTAAAAGAGCTAGGTAATATATTTTTGCATTTTTGTTTACTTCATGCTCAATTCAAAACCGTTTGCCACAAAGCAGAATTGTTGTGGACTATACACAATTTCTAATGCAAAACATTGACTTACAGTAAGACAAAAATGCATGTAGAAGTGTTTCCTCTAGTGCTCGTAAATTGTATACTATCACTTGTAATTCCACAAAAAGTGAGAGGCTGTAATCTTGCTTGTTTGGAATCATCAACGATCTATATATAGTATGTTTACAGTTGTTGAGTCCTTTTGTTAGAAATTTGATAGTTTGAAACCGTTTTTAACTTAAATTTTATTTTGTATGTCTTAGGATGCAATTCAAAATGAGTGAGCTGGAGTTTTGTAAGATACTTGGTGCATTTATTACAATCAGACCTTTAAACGTTAAAGTATTGAACTGCAACTTTTGTGTCTTTTTTATAACTGCAGTTACAAAAAAGACATTTTATAATTTTCTCCAATCTTTCCTATTTAGTATCTTGAATACAATCATGTTTGTCTTCCATGGTTCGGTGAAATGACCTGAACATAGCCAGACTTTTAGTATTTATTATACTGAATAACTTTTAGAAAGCACCAGGATTTTTTATGCTTGATTTGTATTGAAAATAGTGTTTTGTTTTTTTGTTTTTTGTTTTTCTTCTTTTGTAATAAATCCAAAGCAAGTTCCAAAAGTATAAATTATATTTTGTTAGTTTTTATGAAAAATATGTGAGTCTCTTGATCTACCTAAGATGTGAAAACCCCTGCCTTTATAATTTGTTGGAAAACTTAGGAAAAAATGCAAACTATATTTTGTACGGTTATTAAAAAAAAAAAAAAAAGTTGATTCAAAGCAATAAAAGTCTACTGAAATTTCTATAAGTGGTGCCTTTATTTTTGTTGACAGAATCACAGCTGTGCTCAAAGAGGCTGATTTGAGGCAGAGATGAACAATGTGTCAGCCATAACTGCACCCAATTTGCACAGTTGTATGCATTTCTATGGCTTGACTGCTCCCAGCCATGCGGTTGGTTTCACACCAGTCATCATGCAGTGTATGCTTGCACCAGCCCTGTCCCGAGTGCAAAAGATTGGTCTGAAAACAAATATATTTATTTGTATGCACAACTCTGCTGCCCTCACTAAACTCTGCCTACTTGCGGATGCCTCGTCAGGGCTAGATCTAGGGCCATATAGGCCTTGGGCTGAAAATTTAACAAGGGCTCATAGTGAGAAGCGAAGTAGCTGTGGCCAGAGCCATGTGGGCAGGAACACTCCCCTACACTATCCGCCCTAGTATCTCCCTAAATATGTAAAAGCAGAACATTTAGGTAATTTTTTTCACAAAAATACAACTAAGTTTAATTTTTGACTGACCCTGTGGCAAGCTGGGCGGATTGTCACCATCTTGCAATTATGACTATGGGCCAGTAGGGGATTTACCACTAGGCAACATAGGCAGCCACTTAGGGCCTTTCAGGGTCGCAAGGAGCCCGCAGCAGTGAAGGAACCCGCAGCCGGAAACATTACGGTTAAGGGGCCCGTACATTAGCAATCGATTGGGGCAATTTGACAATTTGCAGCAATGTATGGGGTTCACAGATCCCAGATTTTGGTCACAAATCGATTGGGATTGTTAAATCTGTTTTTTCAACATGTTTCATTTCACAGATCAATTGGGACGGTAGATTGTTACCCATACCCTAGCAATCAGCAGATCTGCAGACCGTTTCTAGTAAACTGATGAGTCTTTCAAGATTGGCAGATCTCTTTGACTGAAAATAATCTGCAAATCACTGAAATATCTGTAATGTATGGACAAGTCAGATGGATTGGGGTAACAATATACAGTATCTGGAAAATAAATCACAGGATCTATGAAAAAATAAATTGTGTTTGCTGGTGCCCTTAAGTCAGTTTGACTCATATGCAGCAGTTTTCCGCAGGCAGCCAGTCCCCGAAGCCGCTAAGCTGTTGTCTGAGGTCCATGCAAGCCGGAAGGGGAGGATGAGGTGTGTGTGGTTGGGGTCCGCCGCACCTTCCTGAAAAAGTGAGCGGTGCAATTGCTGGGTAAGCAGCACCTGCTGCTGGATCAGGTTGCCCTGGCAACTGCACTGGAGTGGCTGTGTGTGAAAAGCTCCAGCTTTGTAAGCATCACTGTTGAGGTTGTGTGGAGTGTGGAGGAGAATGGTGGTGGCTATATGAGGAGCTCCGGCTGTGTGAGGCAGTGGAGACCAGCAACTGTAAGTTACAGTAAGAGTGCCGGCTGAGTGAAATGTACACTCACTTATGGCAGCGGGGACATGACGCCGGAGGTAGAAGATCATGCAGGACCTGTTTGTGTTCAGTAAGACTTGGGGCCTTAAAGGGTCTGTGCCTGGTATGACCTCTGTTCTTTGGGTGCAGGGGGAGCCCTTGGGGTGGGGGGATGGGCCTGGTGTCACCCCTGGATGGGACTGTTTCATGTAAATGGGATAACATGGTAGAATACCCTCTATGGCCCCATGTATAGAGTAGCAGGTGGTTGTGCTTGGTGCTTTAAGGAGGGTCATGTGTGCTGGGACTCAGTGTGTGAGGCTTGGAGGTTGTGTCAGTGAGTGCTGTGAGGGGCAAGAGACGTGTGGGATGGTGGAGTTCACACAGACTTGTGGCCTGCTTGCTACAATTGGGGGGTGGGGGGAGCAGCTAAGGATTGTTTGAGGAATGGGGCCCCAAATCAGTGCCTTGCTAAGGGCCCCATGACGTCTAAATCCACCACTGTTATGGGCCTTTTTTTGTTTTTCCAAACAATTTTTATTGAACCATCACATCAAGTATAATTGTTATTAAATAAGCTCACATGTACAGTTACACATACAATATCAGATACAATAAATAATAATACACCCAGATATTGGCTCCATATAGTTATTTAGGGGAGAAAAAAAAGACATTGCACACACCAAATTCAGGCCCACCCATTAGCAAATTCACTATGAGAAGATGGAGGAATCACTACAGCCCTGGACAGCACAAGTAAGAGTATCTTAACACTCCAATATTATAGGGTGATCACCCATTACGAGTCGTTTCATACCATTCCTTATTTTGAACAGATCGCCACATCCGTTTCTGAAAATCTATTGGTAAAGTAGTTATATAGCTTTCCCAGGAATCCAAGAACCTGGCAATCCGCTTGTTTTTTTCTAAAGTCATGTCCCACCAGGCCATTTGGAAAATGTGATGGAGTTTTCCCTAAAAAAGGTTCATAGGGGGCGAGGAGGGGTTGATCCACTGGCGTATCTATAATGAGTGCAGTGTGTTCGGTGCACACGGGCCCCTGGATCCAGAGGGGGCACACACTGCACCCATTTCTTCTATACCTACCTTTCCGGCGTCCATCGGCGACTGTGTGTGGGCCCCCTCCTCTCCTGTAGCCGTCACCGCCGCTGCTAGCACACTGAGCGCTAGAGACTCTGGCACAGTTCCAGAGTCTACAGCGCATTCGCGGACATTTTTCTGAGTCCTGCGCATGCGCTGTAGACTCTGGCACTGTGCCAGAGTCTCAGCGCTGAGAGCGCTAGCAGCGGCGTTGACGGCTACAGGAAAGGAGGGGGCCCACACACGGAGTCTGCACACGGGTCCCCTCCCCTCTAGAAATGCCGCTGGGTTGATCCATGTTTGCAGAATAGATTTACGGGCTGCAGCACTGATTGCTCTCCTGCCAAAAACAGTTTCTGGCACCCCTCCCATTGCTATATTAAAAGTAAAGAATTGGCGCACGCCGTAGGCACGTGCGCTCCAAACAGCCACATTTTGCTTCATCAGTAATGTGCATTTGTGCTGATTATTGCGGCTGTCACCTCATACACACATCACACAGAAGCAATGTATTATCACAGAGGACTAACCCAGACTAAATGGATGGTCCGGATGGCGTGGGGTGCGGCTGCTCGGGTGGAGGAGGTACTGTAATGGTGCCGTCAGCTCTCCAGTGTGCGGCCGCATACAGCCACGCACGTCCGCGCATAGCCGCGTATACGCACACTCCCCGAGTCCCCTTCCATGTTAATATGCCGGGCGAGCTACGCTGATTACAGCGGCGAGCTACCTGTCGCTTGCGAGCGACGGGTTGGCGACCGCTGTTTTAGAGCCTAGAAGGAAATCGGAGCACAAACACAACAAGGACATACAAACTCCACACAGATCACCCATGACCAGGAATTTATCTCATGACTGTGCCGTGAGGCAGTACTGCTAACCACTGCACCAACCATGGTGTATGAAACCTCCAAATGAAATGTGTTGTTGGTGCTTTGTGCTGACAGATATGGAAGATGCAGGCCTTTAGGTCTATTTGTCTTAATGATTTTAGTGCTACTGTGGAACAATAGTGCAGGTCATTTTATAATTCAATTCAATTGGAGTCAGATCCATTCCGACATTCATTTGTCAGAATGGATCCGACCTGGGCTATTCAATGCAATCTCAATTCGACTTTAAAAAAAGTCGAATTGAGATGCGGGAGCTGAGACGGGGGAGAGCCGCGGGCAGATGTGAAAGAGCAGCGCTACAGCAGCGTAGCCGGAGGATGGGTCACAGCCGACGCTCACGGCAGCGTCCACTCGGCTCCAGCAAGCGAGATCTCGCTTGCTGGAGCTGGGTGGAAGCTGCTGTGAGCGGCGGCTGTGACATCCTCCGGCTACACTGCTGTAGCGCTGCTCTCCCCCGTCGGTCCGCGGCTCTCCCCCGTGCCCCCGTCTCCTCCTCTCCCCGTCTCTGCTCCCGTATCTCAATTCGACTTTTTTTTTAAAGTCGAATTGAGATGGTCGAAAAGGGGGCCAAAACCTGTATCCCTAAGGGTCTAATTCAAGGTTGATTGCAAAATAACATTTTCCCCCAATGGGCAAAACCATGTGCTCTGCAGGTGGGACAGATATAACATGTGTAGAGAGAGTTAGATTTGGGTGGGGTGTGTTCAAACTGAAATCTAAATTGCAGTGTAAAAATATAGCAGCCAGTATTTACCCCGCACAGAAACAATATAACCCACCCAAATCAGCTGCAGTGCACATGGTTTTGCCCATTAGGGTAAAATGTTATTTCTCTTACATCCTAGAGGATGCTAGGGTCCACCTTAGTACCATGGGGTATAGACGGGTCCACTAGGAGCCATGGGCACTTGAAGAAATTAATAGTGTGGGCTGGCTTCTCCCTCTATGCCCCTCCTACCAGACTCAGTTTAGAAAATGTGCCTGGAGGAGCCGGTCACGCTTATGGAAGCTCCTGAAGAGTTTTCTGCATTTATTTTCTATTTGTTATTTTCAGGCAGGGCTGGGTGGCACCAGCCTGCCTGCTTTGTGGGACTTAAGGGGGAGAACGGCCCAACTTCCTGAAGAGTTAATGGTCCCGTTTCTCCGCTGACAGGACACTGAGCTCCTGAGGGAGTAATTCGCAAGCCCCACCGCAGCGGGCGTACCCTCCCGCAGCATGCCACCACCCCTAACAGAGCCAGAAGAAAGAAGAGTGGTGAGTGGAACGCCGGCATCCCAGTTAGCGGGTTGCCGGCGGTAATGGCGGCACAAGGGTAGGAGCGCAGAGCTGACAGGCTGCGGCTCCAGGCTTCAGAGTAACATGCTGTGAGGTGTGTATCCGCGGTGAGGGGCGAGCTGAAGCCACTACAAGTACCCACACTGGCACCATTAGCTTACAGGGGTTCTAACCTATTGTTAAGCACACAAAAAGTCTAAAAAACCGGGAAGACTTCGTGCCATTAAGGGGGCGGGGCTTCACTATGAGCGGATCTAGCAGCTCACCAGCGTCATTTTCTCTCTGCAGCTCACACTGAAAACGCTGGCAGGGAAGCGCAGCTCCTCCACAAAAGGGGGGGGAGCGGTATTATAAGTACTAATACCCTATTAAGGGTACTTAGTCTGCGCCAAGCTGAGATTATTAATAGCTAAAGGGGCGCTGTGTGGCTGGTTTCCTCATAACTCTGTCTCTCCCTAGAGGGCTCTGTTGGTTAATTGCGCTTAACCTGTATTCTCCTGTCTGTGTGTGTGTCTGTAAACTTCCACATTACAATGTCTAAGGAGTGTGTTTCCTGCACAGCAGAGTGTTTCTCTTCCCCTGGGGGATCATTACACATTCTCAGGCTAGTGGGTCCGATCCAGCATGGTTGAATTCCATAAAGGGGATAATTAAACATATTCAAATAAATTATCCCATAATGAGAAGGAGACGCAATACTTAAGAAAGTCTGTGGATGACCTGATGAATAGAGATTCAGCTCCCACACCAGCGCCTCAAACCCCTACCATTGGTCCACAAAAGCATACACTGGCCCAGATCTTGCAGGCTGACACTGTTGACAATTCCTCATATGCAGGGGACGGTGCAGTGGATTTAGGGGGGGCGGGGGGGGGGGGCTATTAGAGATGTATTGCAGATTCCTGATAAGGTGACAGTAGAAGTGGAGGAATCTTATTGTAATGTAAAGAAGAAATACTCAGCTACTTTTCCTGCATCAAAAGAGTTAAATTCTCTGTTTGAAGTAACTTGGGTAAATCCAGAGAAAAAGTTTCAGATCCCTAAGAGGTTGCTCATTTCCTTTCCATTCTCTCAAGAGGATTGGAAGAAATGGGAAAATTCACCGATCGTAGACGCATCTGTGTCTAGATTGTCACGTAAAGTTATTTTACCTGTCCCACGAGCAGCCTCCTTAAAGGACACGGCTGACCGCAAGATTGAGACCTCTCTCAAATCCCTGTACACAGCTGCAGGGGTGGCCCAGAGACCCACTATTGCTTGTTCATGGATCACTTGGGTCACTGCAAAATGGTCAAGTAACCTAATTGATAATTTGGATTCTCTACACAGGGGAGAGATTGTTTTGCTCCTGCAACATATACAAGATCCTCCATTTTATGGTGGAGGCCATGAAAGAAATAGGCCTGCTCAACGCACGCGTCACTGCCATGGCATTGTCAGCACGCAGAGGCTTATGGATACGCCAGTGGACTGCAGATGCGGATTCCAGAAAAGGCGTGGAGAGCCTACCTTTCACAGGTGAGGCCTTGTTTGGAGATGAACTGGATACGTGGATATCCAAGGCAGCTGTGGGTAAGTCTGCATATCTTCCTTCCGCAGCACCCCCAGCTAGGAAGTCCTTCTCTGCTCCAACGTTGCAGTCCTTTCGGACAGCCAAATTTAAGACTAAATCCAGAGGTTCCTCTACAGTCTTCAGAGGTGCTAGAGGTAAACCCAGAAAACCGGCAACTGCAGGTTCACAGGAACAGAGCTCAGGTTCTGCTTCCTCAAAGCCTTCAGCATGACGGTGTAACATCATGCCTAGATCCCTGGGTCAAAAATTATTGTCCAGGGTTACTGACTGGAGTTTCCGGAACTCCCACCTCAAAGATTCTTCAAATCAGGCTTACCAGCTTCTCAGGAAGCAAGTATAATCCTACAAGAGGCGATTTAAAAGCTGATACAGACCCAGGTCATTGTCCCAGTTCCACCTCATCTACAAAACAGGGGTTGCTATTCCAACCTGTTTGTGATTCCGAAACCGGACGGTTCGGTAAGGCCAATTTACATCTCAAGTCACTGAACCTGCACTTATGGGTTTTCAAATTCAAAGGAGGGGAAATTCCTGGTGTCTGGATATCAAGTATGCGTACCTTCATATTCCGATCTGGCCGCCTCATCTTATCTAAGGTTTGCATTACAGGACTGTCACTGTCAGTTCCAGGCCCTGCCATTTGGCCTTTCCACAGCACCAAGGGTGTTCACAAGGTCATGGCAGAAATGATGCTTCTCTTCCACCAACAGGGAGTGAACATAATTCCATACCTGGACGATCTACTGATAAAGGCATCATCCAGGGAGAGGTTGTTGGAAAGTATTTCCCTTTCAACTCGACTACTCCAGGATCATGGGTGGATTCTGAACCTACCAAAATCTCACCTGTAACCAACACAGAGACTTCTGTTCCTGGGAATGATACTGGATACGGAAGCACAGAAGCTGTTCCTTCCATTGGACAAGGCATTGGTAATCCAATCAATGGTCCGAGATGTCCCGAAGCAAGCGCGGATATCGGTAAATCTGTGCATTCATCTTCTAGGGAAGATGGTAGCCACCTACGAGGTGCTGCAGTACGGAAGGTTTCACGCAAGGCACTACCGGCTGGATCTCTTGGAAAAATGGTCCGGATCGCATCTTCACATGCACCAGATGATTCGTCTGTCGCCAAAGGCCAGATTTTCGCTTCTGTGGTGGCTCCAGACTTCTCACCTGATCGAGGGCCGCAGGTTTGGGATTCAAAATTGGATTCTGCTAACCACAGATGCAAGCCTCAGAGGTTGGGGAGTAGTGACCCAGGAGGAACAGTTCCAAGGAAAATGGTCAAGACAGGAAACCATTCTTCCAATCAACATTATGGAACTAGGGCCATTTATAACGCCCTTCTACAGGCATCGTATCTTCTTGAAGATCAAGCCATTCAAGTGCAGTCTGACAATGTGACGGCGGTAACGTACATAAACCGTACATGTCAGAGGTAACAAGAAATCTTCTCTGGGCAGAAAGACATGCTGTGGCATTGTCTGCAATCTTCATTCCGGGACTAGACAACTGGGAAGCGGAATTATTCAGCGGACACTACCTCCACCCAGGAGAGTGGGGTCTTCACCCGGAGGTGTTCTGGTACTTAACACGTCGGTGGGAGATTCCACAAATCGACATGATGGCCTCTCGTCTAAACAAGAAGCTCAGGCAGTATTGTTCCAGGTCAAGGGACCCACACGCAGTGGCGGTGGATGCTCTGGCAATCCCATGGGGCTACCAGATGTTTGTGTTTCCGCCTCTTCCATTGATCCCAAGGATTCTCAAAAGAATAAATAGGGGAAAAGTTTAAGCAATTCTCATTGCTCCAGACTGGCTAAGGAGGGCTTGGTACATGGATCTACTGGACCTTCTCCTGGAGGATCCGTGGCCTCTACCTCTTTGTGAGGATCTCCTGCAACTGGGGCCATTCGTCTATCAAGATTTACCATGGCTACGTTTGATGGCATGGAGGTTGAGTATCATGTACTAGCCCGGAAAAGGATCCCGTACAATTTTTTTCCTACTTTGATCCAAGCCAGAAAATGGGTAACGTCTAAGCCAATGTTTCCCGACCGCGGTCCTCAAGGCACACTAACAGTCCTGGTTTTAGTGATAACCAGGCTTGAACACAGGTGACTTAATTAGTACCACAGTTATTTTGATTTAACCATCTGTGCTGAAGCTTGGATATCACTAAAACCTGCACTGTTGGTGTGCCTTGAGGACCGCGGTTGGGAATGCCTGGTTTAAGCATTACAACCGTATTTAGAGAAAGTATGTCTCTTGGTGTGAGAACAGGAAATTTCCTGCTGTGGAATTTCAACTGGGACTTTTTTCTGTTTTTTCTGCGGTCAGGTGTGAATGTGGGCCTACGTCTGGACTCCTTGAAGGTTCAGATTTTGGCCTTTTCCATTTTCTTACAGAAACAATTGGCTTCCCTTCCTGAGGTTCAGACGTTCTTGAAGGGTGTTATGCACATCCAACCACCCTTTGTGCCTCCCACGGCACCTTGGGGTCTCAACGTGGTGTTGCAGTTCCTCCAGTCAGAATGGTTTGAGCCCTTACAGGAGGTTGACGTAAAGTTTCTTACGTGGAAGGCTGTCACACTGTTGGCCTTGGCTTCTGCCAGGCGTGTGTCTGAACTGGGGGCATTGTCTCACAAGAGCCCTTATTTGATATTTCATGAGGATACAGCTGAACTCAGAACTCGTCAGCAATTTCTCCCAAAGGTGGTGTCTGCGTTTCGTATCAACCAACCTATTGTGGTTCTGGTAGTTACTGACACCTCTTCTACCTCAAAGTCTCTAGATGTTGTGAGGGCTTTGAAGGTTTATGTGAAACGGACTGCTCGTCACAGAAGATCTGACTTGCTGTTTGTTCTCTATGATCCCAATAAAATTGGGTGTCCTGCCTCAAAGCAGTCTTTTGCTCGCTGGGTCAGGCTTGCTATCCAGCATGCTTCTCCGGCAGGTTTGCTGGTTCCAAAATCTGTACAGGCCCACACTACTGGGTCGGTGGGTTCTTCCTGGGCGGCTGCCCGGGGTGTCTCGGCTTTACAGCTCTGTCGAGCAGCTACTTGGTCGGGTTTGAACACATTTGCTAAGTTCTACAAGTTCGATGCTTTGGCCTTTGAGGGCCTTCGGTTTATTGGTTCAGCTGTTGCTGTTCCTTCTCAAGTTTGGTTAGCATGGCTTTCCTCTTGTTTTCTTGGTGTGTGCTGGTTCGAATCTCACCACTGTCTTTGTATATCCTTCTCTCAAAGTATGTCCGTCTCCTCGGGCACAGTTTCCTGAAAATAACAAATAGAAAATAAATGCAGAAAACTCTTCAGGAGCTTCCATAAGCGTGACTGGCTCCTCCGGGCACATTTTCTAAACTGAGTCTGGTAGGATGGGCATAGAGGGAGGAGCCAACCCACACTATTAATTTATTAAAGTGCCCATGGCTCCTAGTGGACCAGTCTATACCCCATTGTACTAATGTGGACCCCAGTATCCTCTACGGATTACGAGAAAAGTATTTACCAGTACGTAATTGTGACCGGATGGTTCCGTACGAAAAGCCCTCACCGCTTTTGCGTCCCGTCCCCAGTACACAGAATGGATGTTCAGGTCACACGGGACCTGGCCACATAGGGGATTCCCGCTTACCGTCAGTAACCGCCTGTTACTGACTCCACCCACTGCGCTGTGGGTGGGTTTGTGCTGCCACCACCAAACTCCTAACCTGCCCTGGCGTTTGGAACCACGGTTCTACTCTGTATGTGCCGACACGCTGCCTTACCACACCTGTGTGGTGTTGACTAATCCCCACTAGTCACCTGGTGGAAGGCGGAACTTGGAGATGCTGGTTCACCCTGGACAGCCGGTGAACGGGGCTAGGTTTCGCATAGCCCTGTAGGTCACAAGATGACGCAATCTCCTTGAGGCAGATGATGTTTTAATGCCAACAAATAGTACTGAAAAGAACTCCGCAATACAGCAAGATCTTACAGCAGAAAGAAAATGGTATAATACACTTTTCATGGGGCAACTGCCCTCCTTTTATTCTACTGCAATACACAATACCACAGGGGGGTAAGTCCACCCTGTGGTTTACAACCAATAAATGTTTACCCATGGGCTGTGCATGCCTTGGTCACATGTACAGCTACCATTGTCCTCTATGGACAGTGGGGAGTGGTCACTCTCCTTTGACTGTCCCATCCTGGAGGATCAGGATACGCCCCGGTGCCGTTCAGTCTAGGTTGGGGGAAGTTTTCCCGCCTAAACTGACTTCCAGAAACCTGCCCAGGACCTAGCCCACCGTCTGCAGCCTGGATTCGGGCTCCAGAGCCGGTCAGGGTTTCCTAGCCATTACGGGTGATCCCTATGGAGCTCCAGAAAACCACTCAGCTTATTACAAAGCTGAGCTTCTCCTCTCTTTTCCAATGCCACTTTCAAGTCTGAGGCTGGAAGGGAAAGCATTCCGTTTTTGGGGAAAAGGTCTGCGAGAATCCATCAGCCTGCACAGCCATGGATTCCCCCCTCCTGGGACATACAACCAAGTAAGTGCATTTTACCTTAAAATACATTACATTTCACATACATGTCTGTTAAATATACACTGAGCCTGTGCCCTGCACAGGCTCCACATACCCAGGCACTGCAGTGCCTCATACCACAATATATTTATATTTTATTACATTAAAAACCATTGTTTTGTTTTTATTCTGCCCAGTGCTCAGCGCTGGGCTCCCCTAGCCCTGCAGCCTGGCTGCTAGGGCTCTCTCAGTCCTGGAGGGATGGGGCTGGCTTCCCCCATCCTCCAACCTGCCACTGGGATCCAGGGAGCTGGCTCTCCCTGTACCCCCAGTGTGGCACTCATTCACTGGCCTCGCCGCAGCCTACTGGAGGTGATCTGGGCTGCGGCGCACCCCCCTTCTGCAGCCTGGCAGCCCGGGACGCTCGTCCCGGCCGCCGGGCTCTCTCTGTATGGAGCGCTGAGGCGCCGGGAGCGTAGCTCCCGGTCCCCAGTGTCCAGTGCCCTACACACACACCCGCCACTAGGGAGCCGGCTAGCCCGGTCCCCCCTGAGCGGCGCACTCTGGTGCCCTCGCTGCGCAGTGAGCCGGCTAGCCTGGTCCCCTGTGTGCGGCGCTGAGTTCTGTGGCCTCACTGCAGCGTCCGGCGGGGAGCCGGGCTGCGGCGCACCCCCCCTTGCTGCCCAGCAGCCCGGAACGTTCATCTCGGCTGCCGCGGCTGGCCACCTCCGCTGGTGCTGAGGCACCAGGAGCAGAGCTCCCGGCCCCCAGCAGAGGTACGCACAGAGCGCGCTGCAGCGGGAGCTGAGCTCCCAGGTGCAGCGGCTCACCCTTCTCCCCCGGCGCGCACACACAGCTCAGTGCGCCGGGGGCTGCCCTCACTGCCGCGGTTACCGTAGAGGTCCGGGCCCGCGGCACACATTTAAAAATTTTTTTTTTTTAAACACACGGCGCCTAGCGCCCAGTGTCCCTTAATATGGCGCCGGGCACTGAGGGTTAACCCCTTCAGTGCTGCGGCCGCCATTGTCCACTTGGGCTGGGGGGGGTCTCTCCGGCCACACTAATTAAAATCCTATTTTTGCAATCAAACTTGAATTAGGCCCTAAAGGCGGAATTCAAATGTCCCCCCCCCCCCCCCCCCCCCACACACACACACCTAAAATCGCACCCGCTAGCAGCGATTTGAAATGTTTCTGTCGACAGGTGTGATATCAACATTTCAGCTCGCTACGCTCAGGGGTGGTGAGCTGCAATATGTGAAAAGTGACCTGTTTGGCTTTAAGCGCCTAAACCTGGCTGCTATGGGCGTGATATGCATGAAAAGGGGGTCAATTGAATATCTCCCCGTGACCTCCCGTCACTTTAGACCGGAGATCAGGCGTGATATAACAATTGAATATCGCCCAACATGTCTATTATACACAGGGCCATCTTAACATATGGGCACACTGGACAGCTGCCCAGGGCCCCATGATTCTCGGGGCAATTGAGCAGAGTTGGGATGGTCATCTGCCCCTGGGATGGTGCTCCAGAGCTTCTTGAAATCACAATCAGAGCTCTAGGCAGCATTCTCTACCTGCCTCCCAGCCTGCAGCCAGATAGTGAATGGCTGTCAGAATGTTGATTGGTGGATGGCTGGTGTATCTGGATGAAAGATCTACACATGGTCTACATTCATAATGTCAACATGGTCAAAAGGTCAACAGGTAAAAGTTATAGAGTGCTTAAGGTCGACAGGTTCAAAAGGTTGACATGACAATGATCAACAGACGTATAGTCAACGCACTTTTCAGATATTTTTCAACTTTTGCTTGATTTACCAACCAGGTGGTCTACAACTGGGAATAGTAACCTTGCCTGAAGCGTGGTGATTGAAGCGAGCCTGTGAGGGTCTACGTGTGGTCACATATCATGACATAGAAAATTACACCAAAAAAATTTAAACATTTTGTGTTGACCTTTTCTGTGTCGACCATTTCCATGTCAACAATTTGACCATATCGACCTTTTGTACCAGTCAACCATTTCTACTGTTTACCTTTTCCATGTTGACCTTTTGACCCTGTTGACCTAATGCATGTCGACCATATGGGTTCGACTTAATGACTGTATTTAAGTACTGTAGATCTTTTATACCACACCCAATGGCTGGAGCTATCCACCAGTCAAAATGCTGACACTGTATGGAAGCATGTGGAGAGACAGCACGGGACCGCAGGAGGGGTCATTTATGATTTCTTTTTTTCCATTTATTCCTGTGAATGGTTGGATAAGGGTCCCGGTGCATTACTTTGCCCATGGCCTACAATGCTGTTAAGATGGCCCAGAGAATACATACTTCAGTTTTTCTGTTCAACTAATTACTTTAAGGATTTATGTAGCGTCAGATATTTCAGGGGTGGGCAATGTTCAGCCCTTCAGCTGCTGCGGAACTACACATTCCAGCAGTTTGGCTTTTTGCGCATACTAAAACTGTAGTAGGTCATACTTGGGTTTGTACTGTAGTTACAAAGCAAATGGAGTATTTGAAATATCTGAACCATAGGGGTAGTATACAAATCACAAAGTATTTTGGGGTACAGTATATTGTACATGTGACAATATACATATATATTGGTAGATGCTCAATTAGGTTAGTGATATAATTCAGGTGCTCGAAAGGGAGGGGTATTTCTGAGCAAGAAAAAAAGGCAATTGGTTTCCCAGGTAGGTAGCTCTTAGCTTAGACATATTGTAGTAAAGAGCCATTATCATGTGGCTCCTTGCTGGTTAATCTTAGACCCAGATTGGGGTAATGGAGGTGTGAGGTGTGGTGCCTCTGGACTGGCTGAGCTGGATGGCTTTAGTGTGGCATACCTTTACATTCTATTAACACTTTTCACTTATTCATTTTTTAACACTATTTCTCCATTTTAATTACATTTCATGTTTGTATCACCCTCTCTATAGCTTCGGCTTCCTAAATACTAATTTATTAACACTATAGTTTTTTCACTGGTATGCTACGCTGGGCTTTCTGGCTTATGCTGGTGTTTTGGGGTGCCACACCCTGCACCTAGATATAGCGCTAGGGACCCCAAATATACAGAGACGCCTTGATGCGGCTTTGGGGCTTAACCACACATTTGCGCAAATATGTGTAACGAAGATCTCTGAATTCTATTATTATGTGGGATTAATATCTGGTTACTGTTATCATTCAGGGTGCTGGGGGAAACCAATTCCATGTGAAAATATTAGTGATGAGCGGATTCGGTTTTACTCGGTTTTACTCGGTTTTACTCGGTTCTCAAAACGGCATCTTATTGGCTCAGGGATGTCACGTGTTTTGGATAGCCAATAAGATGCCGTTTTGAGAACCGAGTAAAACCGAGTAAAACCGAACCTCGCTCATCACTAGAAAATATGCCTGTTCACCTTCTGCATGTCCACATTATGGGGCTAATTCAAGCCTGATCGCTGCTGTGCGTTTTCGCACAGCAGCAATCAGGTCTGAACGGCGCATGCGCCGGCACTGCAGTGCGCCTGCTCATGCCAGCCAGCCGACGGCTGTCTTAGCCCTGCGATCGCCTCTGCCTGATTGACAGGAAGGGGTGGGCCGGCGGCGTTTGGCCGCTGTTTAGGAGGCGTGGTCCAGGCAATGCAGGAGTGCCCGGACCGTTGGGGGGGCGGGATGTGGCGGCTGCATGACATCACATGCAGCCGCTGCGACCTGTGCAGCGACGAGTAGCTCCCTGCCAGCGCGCAGGACGTGCGCTGGCTGGGAGCTACTCTTCCAGTACAAATGCATCACCACTGTGCGATGCTTTTGTACTTGTGTGTGTGTGTGTGTGTGTGTGTGTGTGTGGGGGGGGGGGGGGGGGAGGGTTCAGGCCTGACATGCGGGGCGGAGTAGCCCTGAGCTGGGCGTCCTCCCATATGTCTGAAGACTGATCGTAGATGTGCTAAATTTAGCACATCTATGATACATACTTGCCTACCTGACCCTCTCCATGAGGGAGAAAATGCTCTGTTCCTGGACTTTCCTGGTAATGTATGATTGCCATCACCTGTGGTGAAACACCTTTCTTATCAATTAACTAGCTCACCACAGGTGATGGCAATCATACATTACCAGGAAAGTCCAGGAACAGAGCATTTTCTCCCTCATGGAGATGGTCAGGTAGGCAAGTATGCTATGATCAGGTCTGAATTAGTCCCTATAGCCTAAATTAGAGTTGCAGACGGATGATTTGATCTTTAGCAACTGCACATGAATATGCAACTTTCAGCGACTGACGCTCGTACACATCTCAGTCACGTCTATACTCACAGCTAATTGAGTTTTGTGGAACAGGGGTGTATGGGTGTTCTGTGAGAGGGTATGTAGACAGTATTACTGCATACCCTCCAACATTTTACATATAAAAATCGGTACAAATTAGGAAAGGGGCGTGGTCATGGGTAAAGGGGGCGTGGTCACGTCCCATTTCCTATACTTTCAATGGAAGTTTGGAGAGCCAAAGATCGGTACAGACCATAAAAAAAAGGCACTGTACCTGCTAAAAAGGTACAGTTGGAGGGTATGTTAACCCACTTTCATTCACCTCTGCTCCATGGTCCTGCTGCCCCACAACTCAGCCCTGCTCTCTCCCTCCCTTCCCTGTCATCACCCCACACCCCCATTCACATCACACTGAACTCCCTCCCTGCCCACCTCATGCAGCTGCCCCTCCTAGCTCAGGCACCCGCACCATTACTACTATCTCATCATTGCCCTCAAAGTTAATCTCACCTCACTGCTACAGCAACCCTGATAATCTCATTGACATCTCTCCCACAGACTCCTATCCCCTCTCCTGTGCCCTCTGGAATGCCAGATCTGTTTGTAACAAACTGGTCCCCACTCATGGCCTTTTCATTTCCAACTCCCTGCACCTAGTAGCCATTACTGAAACCTGGATTTACGACCTCTGACACTACTCCTGCTGCTCTCTCTGCTGGGGGCCTCGCATTCACACACACACCCTGACCTGGGGGTCGCCATGGGGGTGGTGTTGGGATCCTTTTACCTTCTACTTACTCCTACCAACTCATACCACCAGAACCATCCCTTACTTTCTCTACATTTGAGGTCCATGCTATACGCCTCTTCCAACAAGTCCATCTTAGAGTAGCTGTCATTTACCATTCCCCTGGCATTGACTCCAAATTCATCGACAACTTTGCTTCCTGGCTTCCTTACTTCCTCTCTTCTGACATTCCCTCCATTATCCTAGGTGATTTCAACATCCCTATCGATATCCCCACACAATCCCCTGCCTCTAAACACCTTAACCTCACCTCTTCACTTTGTCTCTCCCAGTGGACCTCCTCACCCTCCCATGTGAATGGGAGCTCACTGGATCTGGTCTTCACTCACCGTTGTGATATTTCTGATTTTTCCCACTCCCCATTTCCCCTCTCTGACCACCACCTGCTCTCCTTTAACCTATCTCTCTCTGCTTCCCCATCTCTACCTCCTAAGACTACCATCACTAAGCGTAACATTGAGGCTATTGACACCACATTCCTTTCCTCCCTGTTTGACTCACTTCTCTCTCCTATTCTCTCTCTCTCTCTCTCTCTCTCTCTCTCTCTCTCATGCCCTGAACAAGCCACTTCCATATACAAAGCATCCCTTACTTCTGCTCTTGACTCTGTTGCTCCACCAACCACTATTCACCCTCGCAAATTAACACCTCAACCCTGGCACACCAAATGCACCAGATATCTGCAAAAATTTTCACATACTGCTGAGCGACACTGGAGGAAATCATGCTCTAAGGCAGACTTCCTCCATTTCAAAATTATGCTCTCATCCTTCAGTGCTGCCCTTTCCCTTGCTAAACAGTCATACTTCAAGAACCTCATCTCCTCCCAGTCTTCCAACCCCCTGCACCTCTTTGCCACTCTCAACTCACTCCTCTGCCCACCTCCACCTTGTCTCCCCTCCTCACTCTCTGCTCTTGACTTTGCCACTTACTTCACGTCCAAAATTGACTCCATACGTCAGGGCATCACATCAGACCATCAGCGACCAGCCTCCTCCCATAACTTACCACCCCTCCTCATCCCTCTCCCCAACTCTTACATCTTTCTCTAATGCATCTGGTGAGGAAGTCATGGCCCTCATTCGTTCCTCTCCCCTTACCACCTCCCTCTTGACCCTATATCCTCCCACCTCCTCCACTACCTCTCTCCTTCTGCCTGTTCCCATCTTTCCCACCTTCTCAGTCTCTCCCTCTGCCTTCAAGCATGCACTCATCTCTCCTATTCTTAAAAAACCTACCCTTGATACAAACACTCTCTCCAACTACCGATCCATCTCTCTTCTCCCTTTTGCCTCCAAACTCCTTGAGCGTATTGTCTACAACCGCCTTACTTCCTTTCTTTTCTCACACTCACTGCTTGACCCATTCCAGTCTGGCTTCCGTCCTCTCCACTCCACTGAAACTGCCCTTACAAAAGTATGCAATGACCTCCATGCTGCTAAATCTAAGGGCCACTACTCTCTACTTATTCTTCTTGATCTCTCTGCTGCTTTTGACACTGTGGGCCACCCTCCCCTACTGCAAATCCTTCACTCCATTGGTCTTCATGATACTGCCCTCTCTTGGCTGTCTTCCTACCTCTCTGACCGTTCATTCTGTCTACTCTCGTGACTCCACCTCCCCCTCACTTCCACTAACTGTAGGTGTACCCCAAGGCTCTGTCCTTGGTCCTCTTCTTTTCTCTCTCTATACGTCCTCACTAGGTAAGCTCATTAGCTCTTTTGATTTCCAATATCATCTCTTTGCTGATGACACTCAAATCTATCTTTCCTCTCTGGACCTCTCCCCTACTCTCCTCACTCGAATCTCCAACTGTCTCTCTGCTATCTCTGTTTGGATGTCCCAGCGCTTTCTTAAACTTAACATGTCTAAGACTGAGCTGATCATCTTCCCTCCCTCCCGCATAACCTCACCTCCCACAATCTCATTATCTATGGATTACACTACTATCTCCTCTAGCCCCCAAGTGCGCTGTCTTGGAGTAATCCTTGACTCCTCCCTCTCCTTCAAACCACACATTCAGCACCTCTCACAAACCTGCCGTTTTCATCTAAAAAATATTTCCAGGATCAGACCCTTTCTGACCCAGGATGCTACTAAGACCCTTATCCACTCACTGGTCATCTCCAGACTGGACTACTGTAATCTCCTCCTGACTGGCATTCCTGACAAATACCTCTCTCCGCTCCAATCTATACTCAATGGTGCTGCCCGGCTCATTTTCCTCATCAAATGCACTACGTCCACCTCTCCTCTCCTACAAGACCTTCACTGGCTTCCCTTCTCTTTCAGAATCCATTTCAAGCTTCTCACACTCACTTACAAAGCCCTCACCCACTCCTCTCCCATTTGTATCTCTGACCTTAACTCCCCTTACACTCCCACCCGTCCTCTTCGCTCTTCTAATGCACACTGACTCGCCTGCCTACTGATTACTTCCTCCCACTCCTACCTCCAAGATTTTTCACGTGCTGCTCCAATTCTCTGGAATTCCCTACCTCTCCCCCTCAGACTCTCCACCTTTCTACAAAACTTCAAACGGGCTCTCAAGACCCACTTCTTCACCAAACCCAGCCAAATCTCATCCTAACCTCTGTTCCACGCTCTCTATGTACCCCATCTGTGTCACCCCTGTCTGTCTACCCCTCACCTTTAGAATGTTAGCTCTCATGAGTAGGACCCTCTTCCCTCATACGCTTATCATTTCTCTTACTTTAGTAATCTTCAACTGCATCAACTCCAGCAGTCCTCTGCCACCTGATACTTATTTCAGTGTTCTGTTGATGTAGCTATGTTTATTTACCCTGTACTTGTCCTATATTGTCTTCAACTGTAAGTTGCTGTTTTCCTGTTTTGATTATTTATTTATGTACTCTGTAATTGGGCGCTGCGGAACCCTTGTGGTGCTATAAAAATAAAGGATAATAATAATAATATGTTACTGGCTATACAATTTTTTGTATACGCAGGGATCCCTGATTTCAAATGTGTACTGATTACTCATTTGGACCTGTACTGAGGGCCTCAGTTAAAATGAGTGTCAAAGTCAAAAAATTTACATACACACAACATACAAACTCCAAACAGAGTGGTCTCTGTTCGTGCTCGTTACCGCCGTTCGTACGCATACACGCACGTTACGTACACAGGTTATACGGTAGCATACGCATTTGCACAGAAAAGCCACAAAGACATATATAATATCTTATTCATATAGTGCATGATTTACACATAGTCTCCATATACATTGTCAGCGACTTGCATACACTTTAAAGGTTAAACAACTGAGCTATTTATCTTTACATAGTGTGAGGAGATGGAGCAGTCTTAGGACTTAGTGTTTGGTATCCAGATGTGCAGTATTTTATGATCTACATTCCGGTGGCTATTTACAGTTTATCGCATGTTTCTGCGTATAGATATACGCAGAAATGTAATATTCGCAAACTGCTATTGTACTGTACTTATTATATTCGGTGGGAAACCAGAGGCTAACATCTGCAAGTGCACCCTGGACCAAGCATCGCCCATTTATTCAAACCAACCTATGACCCCTCATGTACTGTAAATGACTAGCCCCCTGACCTATGAAAGAAGAGCTTACATTCCCCTTTGTACTGTATT
Organism: Pseudophryne corroboree; assembly: GCF_028390025.1. Lineage (NCBI taxonomy): Eukaryota > Metazoa > Chordata > Amphibia > Anura > Myobatrachidae > Pseudophryne > Pseudophryne corroboree. The sequence goes on along the minus strand of NC_086448.1, from coordinate 252,913,084 downwards.
TGGACAAATTGTACAAAAGAGAGGCCACCTGACCAGGCTCAGTCCCTATTATCTGAGGTCATCTTGCCAAGACTGACTGAGGCATGGATCCAGAAGCGCTCACAATTTAAACGTATGTATTATTGGTTGTAGCTCTTCTCTTTATATTGTTGTACCTTTTTTAGCTGTATATTCTCAAGTAAATACTGTTGATGCGTTGGACCACAACATTACATTTAACTACTGGTGTCGCATTCCATTCTTGTTTGGGATAAAGTGTATTCAGCCACATGTGTCGCTATATCGTGCGCATAACATGTCAGCGGGTATACGTAGCGTATATACACAATTTAGCTGTTATATGTATATGATTAATGGCCGCAGCGGCTCAAACCACAGTGTGCGTATGTATTGCTTTTCTTTGTAAGTTAAGCGTACTTAACAGTTGGGGGCTCTGTCTAGTTCATCTCACACTCGCGGACTTGCAGGGCCTTACATACTTTGGTCTAACAACAAAGGGTGGAGGACGCGTCTAAAGTAAAACACTTCTGTTTTGTGTTAAAACTACCTAATGTTGTTAAACCACGTCTGTCTTATATAGTCTCAGAGGTGCTGGTGCGAACAGAGGGACAACAAAGAAAAGCTATTTTTCTTTGAGTCTGTTGGCGCGAAAATACACACAAGCTACAAATATTTTTCGGATATTCTCATACATTGTTGCCATAGGTTGTATTAGTCATTATAGCTCTGCATAGAATCGAATAAGTTATTTGTTATACATTTGTTGTATTTGGTTAAGTGGTTACTTGTAAAAACACATACAAGACTCAGTTTCTGCCTAAAAGTTTGGGCAACACTCAATGGAAGCTATCCACGTGGGTGACTTTCAGTGTGTGTGGGGAACAAAGGAAGTATTGTGTATTAATCAAAAGCAACAGAAGCACAAGTTTTGTTTTATTGCTAACATTGATTGATAAAAGTGTGGTTGCTGCGTATATCCATACGCAGGAATATGTAATTGTGTTCGCATGGTACACACATGGCACAGTACAAACGGTACGTGAAGCATGCGTACGGGGATGCACACGTGTGCACGATTACGTGCACGGTTGCATAAGTATGCAAAATTGCATAAGTTAGCGAGCGCAAGTTTGCCACACAATAGAAATTAATTTTAAGGTGGGATAAAAGACTTATAGTTATACATTAACAAGTAACTATCTGATTTTAGACAGATTATTCAAAATCTTATTATAAGTGTATTACCTTTGGGGCAAGTTATCAATCAAAGGGAGTGATTTTTTTTCTGTACAGAAAATATAAAAGTGCGGGTTGTTGAAAAGTTAGTGTGAGTGGATTGAACCCCGGAAAGCGTGATCCCGTCGGTGAGGCACCGAGTAAGCAGAGGTTTGGTGGCGTGGAGGTTAGCGACCTCACGTATTTATTGGTATTGAGGCATGCAGTGTGTGTGTTTTTAAAGGTAAAACGTGCAGAGGAGCTTGATTTCTGGTGTTACGCTCCGGCTGTGGAACGCAGCTAGTGAATTCAACTCCCGTGATTGTAGGGCATATAGATAACAAGTATCTATAATCCGTGCGATTGGACCGCATGTGTGTGTATGTGATATGAGGCACAACGTGATACCATTTGCGTAATTTCACACAATTGCGGCATCATACGCGCTGTGTTAGCATATGCAGATGTTATTTGTGTAAAGAGAAGGAATTTTCGCTGACTCTCTCAGGAAATATTCCTGGTTGAACTCCATAGGAAGGCTTGGTGATGTTTCCCAAGCGGAATTTCTGTGGAAAGAAACCAAAAAGATCAGGCTTTTAACCTCCACTGAAAAAGGCGGGGTATTAATTTATTGCTGTTAATACATCATACTTCCAGTGCTGAGGGGTCTGGTAGGGTCCTCACTGGGTACGCGGGGAAATCACTACAGGAGTGGACCGTGGTACTGTCCAGGGGAGACGGAGCGGGTGAAAAACGCTCAGAGGACTTTTCACCGTCGTCCTGCATTGGCCATTTAGTGCTTGTGTTTAAAAAGTCCACAATAGGAGCTAAGTGTGCACGTGAGAGGCGTTCAGGAGCCAGGGTTCAGGATGAGGAGCAGGGGCCGAAAGGGTCTGCTGGTTATATTATGTGTAGGAAGTATGGTTCTTACACGGATGCTTTTAGCGATGAATGGGCACAAATGACTGTTGAAGATAGGGCATCATTTCCTTGGGTTGGTAGTTTTAACCCAGAGATGCTGCAAAATGTTAGAAATAGAATATGTCTGATCAAATCCAAGAAACGGAGTATCAGACATAACGACTGTTTAAACATATTGCAACATGAAGGAGAAACGCAAAGAGAACTTGCTTGCGCAGCAAGGTCAAAACCAGACAGGAATGTGAATGCGAGTGCACCACCACCGCCATATGTCGATGGAGAGAAGGCTGCTACAACCAATAACATACCAGGAAATTATAAAAATGCATTTGTAACATGTACTAACCCTAACCCTTGCAAATTGCACCCTGTCCTATGTTCTTTCAAGGATCATAGTTCAGAGAAGGATGACGAGCCTGGCCTGATCTCAGCCCTCTCTCAGGCAGCCACCATTCGGGAAACCCAGGTGGGCACAGCCCAACCGGTAAGAGCGGTGGCTGTGTCTTCCACAGGAGGGATGGGTAAGATCATTGCCACTGGTAAGTATGGGACTGTAAATTACGCAGAGACAGTAGCTCCCCACAGTGAGTCAAATAGGAATGGAGTGGTTGGGTTACACCCTGTCCAGGTAATAGCAGTTCCCAATGGGAGAACTGATAGCCAGGGAGTAACCCCCATCAGGAATATTACAATGTATTGACCGTGGACCAGATCGGAACTGCGGTCAATCATTTCAGAATTCCCTGATCCCAGGAGAGATATAGCCGGGTGCCAGAATTTTATTAAAGATCTGGGTAATGCCCATGAACCCACAAACAAAGATTAGCGGGCAGTGCTGAGAGCGTGCCTACCCCCTAATATTGACACACAAAAATTTATAACAGATTGTAAGATAGAGGCAGACAGTCCTCTGACTGATGAATATAACCAGGAGAGCGTAAAACAAATCCATATACAACTAGGATTGTATTTCCCCACAGTTGTAAAATGGAATAAAATTTTCACTATCAAACAAAAAGAAAGTGAACTGGCATCTGAATATTTTCATAGAGCATTACAAGAGATAGCTAAATACACTGGGATAAGGGATATAAAGAATGATGTGAACCACAGGGAGGTGGCTGTCTCTGTGCTGATGGACGGACTCAAAAAAGGCATTGAAAGTCAGGGTACAGACTTCTTTGCCTAACTGGAGAGGGGTCACTGTAGATGCTCTGAAAGAGTCTGCTATTGAGCATGACAAGAATATCTTTAAACATAAAGAATGGCAGGGGGAGAGGTTGATGACGGTGAGTATACAGGCTCTGGAAGGTCAAAGTACACAACCTATTCCCCAGGTATTTGAAGAACCGAGAAGGAGAGTAAACAGGTGTTACACTTGTGGGAGGGAGGGACATTTCTCCAGGGACTGTACACAGAAAAGACAACAAGCCCTTAGACACGAGCCACGTACACAAAACTACTCAACACATAGATGGGACCAAGGGACATATAGGAGGGATATCGAGCCGCATAGGGGGAAAACACATAGATTTCCCCCAAGGAGGGATGGGCAGACCTCCAACTCATCACAGTTACTTCCCTCACATATGATAGCTGCCAACGCCTTCCAGGGAAACCAACAATACAGGCAATAGGAAGGGGGTCACACCTGTATTCTGCAGCCAGTGAGGTTGACTAATGACCTCAGAGACAAACCTGAGGTCATGGTCAATGTAGGGGCGGCCAGATCTGTATTAACCTCTTCAACAGGAATAATGACCACGTGCAAAACTATTTCAGCAATGGGAGTAATGGGAAAAGTGTAGCAGTATCCTTTGACTAGACCTGCAGAGGTTATGATAGGGCCCTTACATACCAAACATTATTTCTTGTTGGCTGCATCGACTCCGACTAATCTACTTGGCAGAGACTTATTATGTAAAATGCGTTGTGTTATATATTGTACTCCTGTGGGTGTGTTTTTAGACATCCCTGAAAACCATGCACAGGAAGTACAATATATGTTAGACACCCCTAAAAGGCTAATGTTGCACTTTACCGTTCTAGACACATGTCCATCGCAGGTAGAGGAAATGATCTCACAAATACCGGGTTCCCTATGGACTAAAGATGGATAGGACACTGGATTGATGGCAAATGTAGCCCCAGTAGTTGTGCAAATAAAAGATGGCAGGATATCTCCAAAAATCCCCCAGTACCCTCTGAAGCCAGAGGTGGAATTAGGAGTATACCCTGTCATAGAACCGCTGCTACAGCAGGGCATCCTAGTCAGGACATCCAGTACAGCCAATAGTCCCATCTTCCCTGTGAAAAAGAGTGGGGGAAGGGGCTACAGGCTAGTACAGGATTTAAGGGGGATAAACAAAATAGTCAACAGCCAATTCCCCGTAGTGCCCAATCCAGCTGTCATTCTCATGCAGATTCCCTCTACCTCTACTCACTTCACTGTAATTGACCTCTGCTCTGCATTCTTTTCTGTTCCTCTTCACCCCAACAGCCAGTACCTCTTTGCTTTCTCTTACAGGGGAGTACAGTACACCTGGACCCGTCTTCCCCAAGGTTTCATTGACAGCCCAAGTATTTTCTCCCAGGCCCCACATGACTGTTTGCGATCCTTTCAGCCTGAGAATGGGTCGGTGCTGATACAATATGTTGATGACTTGTTGTTATGCTCTGATTCATTTGAGTCATCCCTGGCAAATACTAAACAGCTTCTTTTTCACCTCTCCCACACAGGACATAAGGTTTCTAAGGATAAATTACAGTTGTGCCGGACAAGGGTTAAATACTTGGGATACTGCTTGACACAAGGACTAAGACACCTGACCACAGACAGGATACAGGTCATCCATGACATGGCTCTGCCGCAGACTCAGCAACAAATTTTCACATTTCTAGGAATGTGTGAATATTGTCAGAATTGGATTCTGGGGTTCTCTATTTTGGCACTACCACTGCAAGCAATGGTCTCTTCAAGCAAACCAGAACAGGTCTCTCATACTGAGGAGTCCGAACTGGCATTTAGAGACTGAAAGAGTGCTTGTCAAAAGCACCAGCATTGGGGATGCCAGATTATGAGAAATCTTTTAAATTATATGGTACCGAAAGTGCTGGGTGCGCGCTAGGGGTCATAACACAAAAACATGGTGATGCCAGCAGACTGGTAGCCTACTACAGTGCACAGTTGGACACTGTAGCACGCTCTCTCCCCACTTGCCTATGAAGTGTTGCAGCCATAGCTTTGTTGGTAAGTAAAAGTGAAGACGTAGTGCTAGGGCATGACCTGACAATCCATACACCTCATGCAGTATCAGCCTTGCTAAACTCCGCCCAAACCAGACATGTCTCATCCGCTTGGTTTACAAGATGGGAACTGTCACTGATGGCCCCTGTAAACATCACCATAAAAAGATATAACACCCTAAATCCTGTAATGTATTTGCCAAGTGTGCCTGGTCAGGCACAAAGGGTGGAGGATGAGAATGATGGTGAAAGAGGATTTAGTACAGACACTGATACGTATGACTGTATGGAATACTAGAATCAGACCTTCACTGCAAGACCTGACATCAGTGACAACCCACTAGAAGACGTAGACCTTACCTTTTAAATGGACGGTAGTTGTCACAGACAGACGGATTCAGCAGACCTGTGCACCGGATATGCAGTGGTAGATGATGAAGGTATTATAGAAGCTGAACCCCACCTCACTCGGCACAAGTCGCTGAGCCGGTGGCACTGACCAGAGCATGTGAGTTGGCAAAGGGTAAGTCAGCTAATATATATACGGACTGTAGATATGCTTTCGGAGTAGTGCATGATTTTGGGGCCCTGTGGCGCCTCAGAAATTTAGTGACGGCAGCTGGCACACCTGTGGCACATGCGTCACACATCAAAAGACATTCAAGAACCTGACAGAGTGGCCGTTATCAAGTGTAAAGCACATACTTACAACCAAGACCCAATTTCACTTGTTAACAGCCGGGCAGACAAATGGGCAGCAAGCACCACTGCACAAATTACCACCACACAACTGATGACATTCAATAAAAATAAATATACGACAGTTAAACTTATAAAATTTAGCAAATGTGTTTGACCCTGACCAAATAGCTGCTCGGCAAAGTTGTAAAGCTGAGACGCCCCGGGCAGCCGCCCAGGATGAGCCCACTTTCCTAGTAGAATGGGCCTTCACCGACTTCGGTACCGGCAAGCCTGCCATAGAATGAGCGTGCTGAATTGTCCCTCTGATCCAGCGCGCAATAGTCTGCTTAGAAGCAGGACACCCAATCTTGCTGGGAGCATACAAGACAAATAGAGCCTCTGTTTTCCGTAACCGAGCTATTCTTGCGACATAAATCTTCAAAGCTCTAACCACATCTAGAGACTGTGACTCAGTGAAAGTGTCAGTAGCTACTGGCACCACATAGGTTGGTTTATGTGGAAGGACAAACCAGCTTTGGAAGAAATTGTTGACGAGTTCTTAACTCTGCCCTATCTTCATGGAAGATCAGATAAGGGCTATTGTGAGACAAGGCCCCCAACTCAGACACCCGCCTTGCGGATGCCAAGGCCAAAAGCAGCACCACTTTCCAAGCGAGAACTTTCAATTCTATCTCCTACAGAGGTTCAAACCAATCTGATTGAAGGAACTGCAACAGCACATTAAGGTCCCATGGTGCCACAGGAGGCATAAATGGAGGATGGATGTGCAGAACCCCTTTCACGAACGTCTGAACTTCTGGAAAGGAGGCCAATTGTGTTTTAAAGAAAACTGATAAGGCCGAAATCTGGACCTTGATTGACCCCAATTTAAGGCCCGCATCCACACCAGCCTGTAGAAAATGGAGAAAAACGTCCCAACTCAAACTCTTCCATAGGAGCCTCCTTGGATTCACACCAAGACACATATTTTCTCCAAATACGGTGGTAATGTTTAGACATTACTCCTTTCCTGGCCTGAATAAGAGTGGGGATGACTTCCTTAGGAATACCCTTTCGGGCTAGGATTCGACTCTTAACAGCCATGCCGTCAAACGTAGCCGCGGTAAGTCTTGATACACACATGGCCCCTGCTGTAGTAGGTCCTCTCGAGGAGGAAGAGGCCGAGGATCTTCTATGAGCAACTCCTAAAGATCTGGATACCAAGCCCTCCTTGGCCAGTCTGGGGCAAAGAAGATTGCTCGAACTCTTGTTCTTATTATTTTGAGAACTTTTGGAATCAGTGGAAGTGGAGGGAAAACATATACTGACCGAATCACCCACTGGGTCACCAGTGCATCCACTGCTATTGCTTGAGGGTCTGTTGACCTGGAACAATATCTCTGAAGCTTCTTGTTTAGACGAGATGCCATCATGTCTACTTGAGGAACTCCCCCAAGACTTGTCACCTCTGCGAAGACTTCTTGGTGGAGGCACCACTCTCCTGGATGGAGATCGTGTCTGCTGAGGAAGTCTGCTTCCCAGTTGTCCACTCCCGGAATGAAAATTGCTGACAGAGCTCTTACATGTCTTTCTGCCCAGAGGAGAATCCTTGTCACCGCTGCCATTGCCGCTCTGCTTTTCGTTCCGCCTTGCCTGTTTATGTACGCGACTGCTGTTACATTGTCCGACTGGATCTGCACGGGATGATCTTGAAGAAGATGTACCGCTTGTAGAAGGCCGTTGTAAATGGCTCTCAACTCCAGAACAATTATGTGAAGGCAGGCTTCCTGACTTGACAATTTTCCTTGGAAGCTTTCCCCCTGTGTGACAGCTCCCCAGCCTCGGAGACTTGCATCTGTGGTTATTAGGACCCAGTCGTGAATCCCAAACCTGCGTCCCTCTAGTAGGTGAGAACTGTGTAGCCACCACAGGAGCGAAATCCTGGCTTTGGGGGACAGGATTATTTTCCGGTGCATGTGTAGGTGGGATCCGGACCACTTGTCCAACAGGTCCCACTGGAATACTTTGGCATGAAATTGGCCAAACTGTATGGCCTCATAGGCCGCTACCATTTTCCCCAACAACCGAATGCATTGATGGATCGACACGCTTGTTGGTTTCAATATTTGTTTGACCATTTTCTGGATTTCCAGAGCCTTTTCCGCTGGAAGAAATACTCTCCGTACTTCTGTGTCCAGAATCATCCCTAAAAAGGTCAATCTTGTCGTCGGTTCCAACTGCGACTTTGGAAAATTCATGATCCAACCGTGTTGTTGGAGTATTGACAGGGAGAGTGCGATGTTCTGCACCAACTGTTCCCTGGATCTCGCTTTTATCAGGAGATCGTCCAGATAAGGAATTATAATGACTCCTTTTTGACGAAGGAGGACCATCATCTCCGCCATCACCTTGGTGAATACCCTCGGTGCCGTGGAGAATCCGGACAGCAACGTCTGGAACTGGTAATGGCAATCCTGTACTGCGAATCTCAGATAAGCTTGTTGAGGAGGATAAATGGGAACATGCAAGTAAGCATCCTTTAGGTATACTGACACCATGAAGTCCCCCTTCTCCAGACTGGAAATCACTATCCTCAGGGATTCCATCTTGAACTTGAACCTTTTCAGGTAGAGATTCAGATTTTTCAGGTTTAAAATCGGTCTGACCGAGCCGTCCGGCTTCAGAACTGCGAAGAGGCTTGAATAAAAACCTTCTCCTTGCTGTGACAAAGGTACCAGGACAATGACCTGATCCTGACATAATTGTTGAATTGCCGTTGTTACTGCCTCTCTTTCTGGAAGAGAAGCTGGCAAGGTCGATTTGAAAAATCGGCATGGGGGGACGTCTTGAAACTCTAGTTTTTACCCATGGGACACTATTTGTAAAACCCATGGGTCCAGGCCAGATTGAATCCAGATATGACTGAAAAGTTTCAGACGTGCTCCCACCCGAACGGACTCCCGCATGGGAGCCCCAGCGTCATGCTGCAGATTTGGCAGAAGCAGGGGTGGTCGCTGTGGATTTCTTTCCTTTTCCCCTTCCCCTACCTGCAAAAAAGGGGGAACCTTTGGCCTTTTTGTATTTGTTGGGCCGAAAGGACTGCATGTGAGAGTGATGTGTCTTTTTCGCTGGTGTAGGAGCATAAGGCAAGAATGTCGACTTACCTGCGGTAGCCGCCGAGACTAACGCATCCAGCCCATCACCAAACAAGGCCTCACCTTTATACGGGAGAGCCTCCATATTTCTTTTGGAATCTGCATCGGCATTCCACTGGCGAATCCACCACGCCCTCCGAGCCGATACTGCCATGGTAGCGGTTCTTGCTCCCAAGAGACCAATATATTTAATGGTTTCTAGTACGTATGCAGCAGCGTCTTTGATATGACCTAACGTTAGGAGTATCTTGTCTCCATCTATTGTGTCAATGTCTAATGACAAGTTTTCTGACCACTTTTCAATAGCACTACTCACCCACACACAGAGAATGGTAGGCCTGAGTAGTTTATCATTGGCCACATCAATAGATCACCTCACTCACTTGCGGTCTGTCGGCTCCTTAAGTGAAGCCATTCCAGGTGCAGGGAGAAACACCTTTTCTCTTTTATGACAGGGCCCTGTAAAAAATGCGTGGTGACTCCCACCTTTTGGAAAAAGGTAAGCTGCCTGAATTCCTTTTGGGAATCTGAAATTTCTTTTCAGGTTAAATCAGACTCCGTCCCAGAGACTGTTCAACTCCTGAGGTGGAGGGAAAATTACATTACTTCTTTACTAAAGTAAACCCTCTGCTGTGGTAAAAGAGGGGGCTTCGTAACTTCTAACACCACCTTTATAGCTAAAACATGTTTTGAATGCTTTTTTGCTAACTTATGACCTATTCCCCTGGAATCACTAGTGTCGACACAGGAATCAGAGTCCGTGTCAGTATCAGTTTGTACTACTTGTGCAGATTTGTATTTGACCCAGAGGGGTCCTTGTGGATGAAAGGCAGAACTATTAAAAAATACATCTTCAACAGATTATTTTCAGTTTTCTGTATGAGATTCAGTCCAACCTCTTACTGATATGATTCACACTATCATGTAACCTTTCACCCAGTCAGGCTCTTGGTGTCATATTACACCTCTGTGTCCCTAACATGTCTCCCACAGAGGAACAGTTCCCTGCTACAGACATGTCACACACGTGCACAACCACACCACAGACACTCCGGGACTTATAGGGGACAGACCCACAGTAAAATCTGTCAGAGGGACACAGATAGGATATGCCAGTTCACAACCCAGTGCCAGTAACACAATGTCTGTGAACACAAAATGCCCACTGACATGCAGCGCTTTTATAATGTTAATCACACAATTATATAGCACCAAATTCACTGTGGCCCCCCCTGTTTTGCACCCTGATACTTGGTCAGCAGTGGCGGAGGACCAGCGTCCTTCTCTGCAGCCTGGAAGGAGAGAAAATGGCGCTGAGCAGTGTGCTGGCTGATCGAGGAGGAAGCTCCACTCTTCAATGGCGTGTTTCTCCTAAACTTTTATGAGGTAATTTTTTATACTGGCGGGGGTAGGACTGTGCCTCAGCAACTTATGCCCCTTATTTATGCCAGTTTTCATAGGTTTCATGCTGCCCAGGGCGCCCCACTCCCCGCGCCCTGCAGTGACTGTGTATGTGTGGGCAACATGGTGTGCTGCGCTCCCGCCAGCCACGCGGTACCTTTAGCCGTCACTTTCCTGATTGAAGATCTGACTTCTAACACTCACCTGTCTTCTGACTTCTGGCTCTGTGAGGGGGTGACGGCGTGCTGTGGGAGTGAGCATCTAGGCATGGCTAGCGTTCAGTTCCCTTCAAGAGCTAATGGTGTCCTGTCAACCAGAAGCAGAGCCATGAAACTCTTTAGGATGTTGGTTCCTACTTCTGCCCCCTCAGTCCCACGAAGCAGGGAGACTGTTGCCAGCAGTCCTCCCTGAAAATAAAAAACCTAACATAAGTCTTTTCAGAGGAACTCAGTAGAGCTCCTCTGGAGTGCATCCAGTCTGCCTGGGCACATTTCTAAAACTGAGGTCTGGAGGAGGCGCATAGAGGGAGTAGCCAGTTCACACCCTTGAAAAGTCTTAAAATGCCCATAGCTCCTGCGTAACAGTCTATACCCCATGGTACTGAAGTGGACCCCAGCATCCTCTAGGACATATGAGAAAAGCCACAATAATATCTTATTTATATAGTGCATGATTTACACATAGTTTCCATATACATTGTCAGCAACTTGCATACACTTTAAAGGTAAAACAACAGAGCTATTCATCTTTACATAGTGTGAGGGGACGGAGCAGTGTTAGGACTTAGTGTTTGGTATCCAGATGTGCAGTAGTTTATGATCTACATTCCGGTGGCTATTTCCAGTTTATTACATGTTTCTGCGTATGGATATACGCAGAAATATAATTTTCGCAAACTGCTATTGTACTGTACTTTGATATTCGGCGGGAAACTAGAGGCTGACATCTGCAAGTGCACCCTGCACCAAGCATCGCCCATTTATTCAAACCAACCTATGACCAGAGCCGGATTAAGGGGGGAGGCCAGGGGACACATTACCCTGGGCCCCCCAGATTTAAGGGCCCCCTGTGCCTTCCGTCAAGCACTGGTAGTTTTTATTTTATTTTAGGAAGTTCATTCATTGGTGGCAGTGGTGCAAACTTCCCCCTCTCTGCAGACAAATTTTGTGTTTCAGAGACGGCCTTGTCTCCGTCTCTGCACCCAGCGGGGCCACCCACAGGCACTTACGAACTGCCGTGAATGAATTGGCTGCTCCTCACTGAGAGCTCTGCCTCTGATCAGCTGAGCTCTCTGCCTCTCGAACACACAGTGGAGGGAGCTGCTGAGCATGTGCAGCAGCAGCAGCTCCTCCTATGTTTAACTCACATGGACTCCGGCAGAATCTCCTCCTCTTCTCCTCTGTTCAGTTGGTTAGTGGTGAGTGTGTATATATATATGTTGTAGGTGTGTAGTGTGTGTATATGTTGGTGTGTGTATGTATGCATGCTGTGTGTGTGTGTGTGTGTGTGTGTGTGTGTGTGTGTGTGTGTATGTATGTATGTGTGTGTATATATATGTTGTTGGTGTATAGTGTGTGTGTATATGTTGGTGTGTAGTGTGTGTATGTTGTTGGTGTGTATGTATGTATGCATGGTGTGTGTGTGTGTGTGTGTGTGTGTGTGTGTGTGTGTGTGTGTGTGTGTGTATATGCTGTGTGGTATGTAATGTATGCATGCTGTTTGTGAGTGTTTATGAATGCTATGTGTGTGTTGAGTGTATGTATGCTAATTTTCTATTTAATAAAATGTGCTATCCTTCGTTTCTGCCTCCAACAGCTTTCTGCTCACTTTTATCAATTATATATATATATATATATATTTGTAAGGAACCTCCCCTTCCTACAGTATATACACTATATTTAGCCCTCAGGGGCCCCCCTTGTCTAAAGTACCCCGGGCCCCCTGGAGCCTTGATCCGGCCCTGCCTATGACCCCTCATGTACTGTAAATAACTAGCCCCCTGACCTATGAAAGAAGAGCTTACATTCCCCTTTGTACTGTATTTGGACAAATTGTACAAAAGAGAGGCCACCTGACCAGGCTCAGTCCCTATTCTCTGAGGTCATCTTGCCAAGACTGACTAAGGCCTGGATCCAGTAGCGCTCACGATTTAAATGTATGTATTATTGGTTGTAGCTCTTCTCTTTATATTGTTGTACCTTTTTTATCTGTATATTCTCAAGTAAATACTGTTGATGCGTTGGACCACAACATTACATTTAACTACTGGTGTCACATTCCATTCTTGTTTGGGGTAAAGTATATTCAGCCACACGTGTCGCTATATCGTGCGCATAACATGTCGGCGGGTATACGTAGCGTATATACACAATTTAGCTGTTATATGTATATGATTACCGGCCGCAGCGGCTCAAACCACAGTGTGCGTATGTATTGCTTTTCTTTGTAAGTTAAGCAAACTTAACATGAGCTAAGGGCCAGGTTCAGCATCGATCACTGAAGTGCAGCAATCGCAATTCACCAATTTCCGCACTTTTCCGTATGCGCATATTTGTGAGGACTTAAACTGCGATCGCAGTCTAAGTGACGTCAGTGGTGGTGGGGGGCGGTGATGGTGTGGCGTTTTCTGGGTGGCATTGGGGGGAGGTGCGGTCTGTATAACTGAGGCGTGTCCAGGCCATTTGTGAGGCGGACCACAGTGGCTGTGTGACGTTACACGCAGCCACCGTGGCCCAAAACCAGGACTGGTTCTAGCCCTTGTGGCGCCCCGGGCGAAAATAGGGGTGTGGCTTCATAAAGGAGCATGGTCAGCCCCTGTAGAGTTTTGCCCCTAGTAGAGTTGTGCCCCAGTTTGTGCCCCCAGTAGAGTTTTGCTACTTACAAAAAACGAGTTTTATGGTAAGAACTTACCTTTGTTAAAACTCTTTCTGCGAGGTACACTGGGCTCCACAAGGATAGACATAGGTGTTTAGAGTAGGATCTTGATCCGAGGCACCAATAGGCTGAAAAGCTTTGACTGTTCCCAGAATGCATGGCGCCGCCTCCTCTATAACCACGCCTCCCTGCACAGGAGCTCAGTTTTTAGTTAACCAGCCCAATGCAGTAGCAGGAAAAGAGACGGTAACGGTTAGTAGCCACATGCACCACACTCTCACGACAGGAGAAGTGTCAGTGGCTAATGCCATACCAACCCAAAGAAGCTAAGTGCGTCAGGGTGGGCGCCTTGTGGAGCCCAGTGTACCTCGCAGAAAGAGTTTTAACAAAGGTAAATTCTTACCATAAAACTCGTTTTCTGCTGCGGGGTACACTGGGCTCTACAAGCATAGACAATGGGGATGTCCTAAAGCAGTTCCTTATGGGAGGGGACACACTGTAGCGGGCACAAGAACCCGGCGTCCAAAGGAAGCATCCTGGGAAGCGGCAGTATCGAAGGTATAGAACCTTATGAACGTGTTCACAGAGGACAAAGTAGCCGCCTTGCACAATTGTACAAGGGTCGCACCACGTTGGGCCGCCCAAGAAGGTCCAACAGACCGAGTAGAATGGGCCGTAATGTGAGCAGGAGCTGATAGACCAGCCCTCACATAAGCATGTTGTTATGAGCCACGGCTGTGGCTCATTCCTGTTTTGCATGTCGGTTAGGTATTTTATGTTATACTTCTGTTTATGTTCCCCGTGGGTGTCATGGGGTGCTTGGAGCTCTCCCTTAAGGAGAGGATACTGTTATGAACCACAGGTAGTGGTTCATTCCTATTTTATGTTTATAGTTCTCTTGCAGGCCAGGATTTCCCTTGCTCTGGTTTAGAGGATTATTGTTTGCTGTCAGTAGTCAGTCTGTGTAATTGCAGTCTGTTCCCATGTGTTCAGCCTCACCTGGCTGCTAATTGCATCTTGTCAGTTTGGAGTCATGCAACAGGGCAGCTGCATGACATAATTAATTAGGCCTCTTTGTTATATGCTGGCTGAGTGCAATTCACAGACGCTGGTGATATTTCTAGGTTTCCAGTCTGCTTGAGTTCTGAGCGTGTTCCTGCCAGTTCCTGAGCTCCTGTGTAGCAGTGTCTGTCGAGCTGCTTCCTGTGTCGATTCCTGTGTCAGTCCCTGTGTCGATTCCTGTGTCTGATCCCGTGTCCTGCCATGAAGCATTCCTATCCAGAAGTCCTGTGGCTTTGCCTATGCCTGGTCGAGTTTCTGGCTTCTTGGTGTCCACCGGTCTGTCGTTTGGGATTCTGCCTGTCCTCCAGTTCTGAGAGTCTGTGTCGGCAGCATTGGGGGTTCCTGTCCTTTTGCCAGTATTCGTACCGGTTCCGTGAATAGCGGCTCTGCCGCGTCCGTCGGCCTAGGCCGCTGTATTCCGTTATTATTTCTGTCACTGGTGTTTTGCAGAGGGTTCTGCTTATACTGTCACCGCCGGTACACAAAAGTATTGTGTCGGCGTGTGGTCAGCATTTCCTTTGTTGTTCTTTTCCTTTGGCGGCAAGCCGCACATACTTTGGCTTTAGGTTTGTTAGTAGCCCCTGGCCTTGTTGTTTCGTTAGAGGGCCCCTTGTTATCACCCTGTCTCGGTTCTCTCTTTGTCTCTCATTAAGACCTGAGGGGGCATCGAAGTTGGGCAGACGTAATCCGCCCTTCAAACGCGGCTGCCATGGGCTCAAGCAACCATAGTCTCGCAAGAGTGTACTGACAGCACGGGCGAGACAACGGAGATAGGGCGCCAGGGGCTATTCCCTTTCCATTCCCCTTTCCCAGCATTACGTCCTGGTGCTCTGGACTCACTTCATAACATCTCCCTTGTTCTGAGCACCAGGAACCTAACACATGTGCAATCACCATTCTAATCCATCTGGCCAAAGTTTGGTTGTGAGCAGGCCAGCCCCGTTTGTGAAATCCAAACAGCACAAAGAGAGAATCAGATTTCCTAATAGAAGCAGTTCTCTTCACAAAGATATGGACAGCCCGAGACAGATCAGGAGAAATAAGTGCCGGAACCACAATCTCCTGGTTAAGGTGGAACGAAGAAACCACCTTAGGTAAATATCCAGGACGAGTCCTAAGAACCGCCCGGTCACGGTGAAATATCAGATATGGGGAACTACAGGACAAGGCACCCAAATCCGACACTCTTCTAGCTGAGGCAATAACCAGCAGAAACACCACCTTAAGGGAAAGCCACTTAAGATCAGCTGAACCAAGAGGTTCAAAAGGAGACTCTTGTAGCGCCTCCAAAAACACCGACAAGTCCCAAGGAGCCACAGGCGGGACATAGGGAGGATGGATACGCAACACACCCTGAGTAAAGGTATGCACATCGGGTAAGGTCGCAATCTTTCTCTGAAACCACACCGACAAGGCAGATATTTGAACCTTGAGGGAGGCCAGACGCAGGCCTAAGTCCTGGCCCTGCTGAAGAAAAGCCAACAACTTGGCTATACTAAACTTGGAAGCGTCATAATCGTTAGATGCGCACCAAACAAAGTAAGAATGCCAGACCCTATAGTAAATCCGAGCCGAAGCCGGTTTCCGGGCCCGCAACATAGTTTGAATGGCCGCCTCAGAAAAACCTAGTCTCGCAAGAGTGTACTGACAGCACGGGCGAGACAACGGAGATAGGGCGCCAGGGGCTATTCCCTTTCCATTCCCCTTTCCCAGCATTACGTCCTGGTGCTCTGGACTCACTTCATAACATCTCCCTTGTTCTGAGCACCAGGAACCTAACATTATCACCAGCCCTACCACAAAAAAGAAATAAAACTTTTTTCTTTTTTGGCCCAGTCCAGTGTCTAGTCTAGAATCCAGTCCGGTGTTTAGAATCCAGTCCTGTCTAGAATTCAGTGTGCAGAATCCAGTCCAGTGTTTAGAATCCAGTCCGGTGTTTAGAATCCAGTCCGGTGTTTTTAAAAAAAATAAAAATCCAGTCCGGTGTTTAAAAAAAAAAAAGTCTTGTTTTGTCTAGTTTAAAAATTCAGTCTTGCCTTGTCTAGTCTTGCCTTGTCTAGTCTTGCCTTGTCTAGTTTTAAATCCTTCTATGTCTACTATGCAAGCTCTGCAGGCATCTCTCTCAGCCCTGAACTCTGCTTTCAGTGCTTTGAGACCAGAGCGACTAGAAGTTTTGCAGCAATCCTTAAAGCAACTGCAAAACCTTCTGACTAAAATCTTGCTCATCTTGCCAGAAGTCGTTGAGAGTACATCTATCTCTAAAGAGACTCCTGTTCACAGTATGGTGACAAGAGAATCCTCTGGTTTAATTGAAGAGAAAAGGTTTAAAAGTTTTCTGCAGCCCAGGCTCTCAGAAGAGGAGCGTCTGCGTCGCAGAAACTTAAACTTATGCCTATATTGTGGGGGTTTAGGCCACTATCTGCAGACCCCTGTGATTTGCGCAAGCCAAAGTGTGGTGACGAGTCTTGCCCTCTGGCCAAGTTGAGTCAGGATACAAGACCTACTCCTGTCTCTACTGTGGCAGAGGTACTTGTCACACAACCCACACTAAAAAGCTCTCTGTCCTATAATTGGGGTCCTTGGGCAAGGGAGCCCCATTATAGATTCAGGAATCAAAAGAGAATGTTTCTCTCTTCTCTTGAGGTTCCTGTTGAAGCAGAGTTGCAAGCCCCTGGAGTGGTGCCCGATGCCCAGTTTCCTGGAGTGGTGCCCGATGCCCAGGTTCCTGGAGTGGTGCCCGATGCCCAGGTTCCTGGAGTGGTGCCCGTTGCCCAGGGTCCTGGAGTGGTGCCCGTTGCCCAGGGTCCTGGAGTGGTGCCCGTTGCCCAGGGTCCTGGAGTGGTGCCCGTTGCCCAGGGTCCTGGAGTGGTGCCCGTTGCCCAGGGTCCTGGAGTGGTGCCCGTTGCCCAGGGTCCTGGAGTGGTGCCCATTGCCCAGGGTCCTGGAGTGGTGCCTGTTGCCCAGGGTCCTGGAGAGGTGCCCGATGCTCAGGATCTTGGTGCGGTACCCGATGCCCAGAGTGCTGGAGCGGTGCCCGATGCCCAGTGTGCTGGAGCGGTGCCCGATGCCCAGAGTGCTGGAACGGTACCCGATGCCCAGAGCGCTGGAGCGGTACCCGATGCTCTAGCTTATAGAGGGACATCAAATATTATAGCTCAGGTTTCCATACCAGAAGGGGTCTCAGAAGCTGTTACCCAAGGTAGGGACTTGAAGAGCGCAACCCCAGAAAGGGTATCTAAAACCATAGTTCTAGAAGGGAACTCGAGAAGCAAAACCCCAGAAGGGATCTTTGAAGTAATATCCCCAAGTGGGGTCTCGAGAGATGCAGCCTCAAAGAAGGGTCTAGAGGTCGCTTCCCCAGGAAAGAACTTAAGAGGCATAGCATTTGTGGAGGTTCTGAAGGTTATAGCTTCAGCAAAAGTCCCGAAAGTCATAGTCCCGGGAGAAGTTTCGATAATTATCGACTCAGAGAGGGAGGCCAATGGCTCACTCCTAGTGAGGGAAGCCGATGGCTCGGTCCCAGTGAGGGATGCCGATGGCTCGGTCCCAGTGGGGGAGGCCGACGGCTCGGTCCCAGTAAAAGAATCCGAGGTGCTGACCCCAGCGGGGTTCCCGGAGGCCACTGCCCCAGCGGGGTTCCCGGAGGCCACTGCCCCAGCAGGGTTCCCGGAGGCCACTGCCCCAGCGGGGTTCCCGTAGGCCACTGCCCCGTGTGGGGTTCAGAAAGTCACTGCCCCGTGTGGGGTTCAGAAAGTCACTGCCCCGTGTGGGGTTCAGAAAGTCACTGCCCCGTGTGGGGTTCAGAAAGTCACTGCCCCGGGTGGGGTTCAGAGAGTCTCAGCCTCGAGTAAGGTCAATAGTGACCAGGTCCTAGCAAAGCACTCCAGTCAGTCAGATGGGAAGGAAACAGATCCTGACTCTGTTGATATCTCAACATCCATAATCTTTGATGGGGACTTAGCCCAATTTCTGGCGCTTTACAAACACTATTACATTATTATGTTGTCTAGACCATTTCTGGGCATCACTTCAGAAAACCTTGTGCTCTATCTGATTTATTCTTTTAGAGGAGAGCCTTTTGAGTGGGCGACCAGCCTAATGAAAGCTGAAGATCCCATTCTTCAGGATCCCCCAGCATTCAGTGATGCAATTATTAAAAGATATGGTTCCAAAGAAATTGGTTCAGGTTCCTCTAAGTCACCCGTCTTGTCTGCTGAGAGTCCACCAAATACTGTAAACTCGGCACAAGAGTCTCAGCCCGTTGTTTTGACTGCAGGATGTGCTTTTCTGACTTCTTCTTCTAATAGGAGTACTTTGCCTGAAAGTTGAGCTCCCAAGGGTAAGAAACCTATCTCTGATTTGAATGCAGCCTTGCTGGGTGGTACCATCAGTTCAGACAATGTTTGGGGAATTACCTTGGTCAGACCTAAAGAGCTTTGTAAAAAGAAGAAGAAGAAAAATAAATAATTTTTGACTCTTGCCTTGATAAAAAAAAAAAAAAAAAAGTTTTTTTCCTTGTCTTGTGTCCAGTGGCCACCGTCAAGGGGAGGGCACTGTTACAAGCTGTTGTTACAGCTTGTTTCTGTTTTCTTGCCTGTTAGACCAGTGTGTCAGGTTTTTTTTTTGTATCCCTTGTTTTGGATAGTCTGAATTTTGGGGTCCTTTGACCCCTCCTCAAGGCGGGGGTAATGTTATGAGCCACGGCTGTGGCTCATTCCTGTTTTGCATGTCGGTTAGGTATTTTATGTTATACTTCTGTTTATGTTCCCCGTGGGTGTCATGGGGTGCTTGGAGCTCTCCCTTAAGGAGAGGATACTGTTATGAACCACAGGTAGTGGTTCATTCCTATTTTATGTTTATAGTTCTCTTGCAGGCCAGGATTTCCCTTGCTCTGGTTTAGAGGATTATTGTTTGCTGTCAGTAGTCCGTCTGTGTATTTGCAGTCTGTTCCCATGTGTTCAGCCTCACCTGGCTGCTAATTGCATCTTGTCAGTTTGGAGTCATGCAACAGGGCAGCTGCATGACATAATTAATTAGGCCTCTCTGTTATATGCTGGCTGAGTGCAATTCACAGACGCTGGTGATATTTCTAGGTTTTCAGTCTGCTTGAGTTCTGAGCTTGTTCCTGCCAGTTCCTGAGCTCCTGTGTAGCAGTGTCTGTCGAGCTGCTTCCTGTGTCGATTCCTGTGTCAGTCCCTGTGTCGATTCCTGTGTCTGATCCCGTGTCCTGCCATGAAGCGTTCCTGTCCAGAAGTCCTGTGGCTTTGCATATGCCTGGTCGAGTTTCTGGCTTCTTGGTGTCCACCGGTCTGTCATTTGGGATTCTGCCTGTCCTCCAGTTCTGAGAGTCTGTGTCGGCAGCCTTGGGGGTTCCTGTCCTTTTGCCAGTATTCGTACCGGTTCCGTGAATAGCGGCTCTGCCGCATCCGTCGGCCTAGGCCGCTGTATTCCGTTATTATTTCTGTCACTGGTGTTTTGCAGAGGGTTCTGCTTATGCTGTCACCGCCGGTACACAAAAGTATTGTGTCGGCGTGTGGTCAGCATTTCCTTTGTTGTTCTTTTCCTTTGGCGGCAAGCCGCACATACTTTGGTTTTAGGTTTGTTAGTAGCCCCTGGCCTTGTTGTTTCGTTAGAGGGCCCCTTGTTATCACCCTGTCTCGGTTCTCTCTTTGTCTCTCATTAAGACCTGAGGGGGCATCGAAGTTGGGCAGACGTAATCCGCCCTTCAAACGCGGCTGCCATGGGCTCAAGCAACCATAGTCTCGCAAGAGTGTACTGACAGCACGGGCGAGACAACGGAGATAGGGCGCCAGGGGCTATTCCCTTTCCATTCCCCTTTCCCAGCATTACGTCCTGGTGCTCTGGACTCACTTCATAACATCTCCCTTGTTCTGAGCACCAGGAACCTAACACATGTGCAATCACCATTCTATCAGATTTCCTAATAGAAGCAGTTCTCTTCACAAAGATATGGAGAGCCCGAGACAGATCAGGAGAAATAAGTGCCGGAACCACAATCTCCTGGTTAAGGTGGACCGAAGAAACCACCTTAGGTAAATATCCAGGACGAGTCCTAAGAACCGCCCGGTCACGGTGAAATATCAGATATGGGGAACTACAGGACAAGGCACCCAAATCCGACACTCTTCTAGCTTCTAGCTGAGGCAATAACCAGCAGAAACACCACCTTAAGGGAAAGCCACTTGCACATCGGGTAAGGTCGCAATCTTTCTCTGAAACCACACCGACAAGGCAGATATTTGAACCTTGAGGGAGGCCAGACGCAGGCCTAAGTCCTGGCCCTGCTGAAGAAAAGCCAACAACTTGGCTATACTAAACTTGGAAGCATCATAATCGTTAGATGCGCACCAAACAAAGTAAGAATGCCAGACCCTATAGTAAATCCGAGCCGAAGCCGGTTTCCGGGCCCGCAACATAGTTTGAATGGCCGCCTCAGAAAAACCTTTAGCCCTCAAGACGGAAGCTTCAAGAGCCACACCGTCAAAGACAACCGGGCTAGGTCCAGGTAGACATATGGGCCCTGAACGAGGAGGTCTGGGCATTGTGAGAACCAGTGCCGTCTGGGCCACGCTGGAGCTATGAGAAGCAGATTTCCTTTTTCTAGTTTGAACTTCCGAATTACCCTGGGCAGGAGTGACACCGGAGGGAACACGTATGGCAGCCGAAACCTCCACGGCACCGCCAGCACATCCACGGATGCTGCTTGAGGATCCCTTGTACTTGCTCCGAAGACCGGAACCTTGTGATTGTGTCAAGACGCCATCAGATCCACGTCTGGGAGGCCCCACTTTTCCACTAGTAGTTGAAACACTTCTGGATGGAGGCCCCACTCGCCGGTATGTATGTCCTGACAACTGAGAAAGTCCGCTTCCCAATTCAGGACTCCCGGAATGAATATTGCCGATATTGCCGGTAGATGGCGTTCCGCCCAATGTAGAATCCGTGCGACTTCCTTCTTTGCCAAGCGGAATCGAGTGCCGCCTTGATGATTTATGTAAGCCACTGTGGTGGCATTGTCCGACTGTACTTGAACAGGACGGTTCTGAATTAAATGCTGGGCCAGGTTCAACGCATTGAAGACCGCCCGCAATTCCAGAATGTTGATCGAGAGGAGAAATTTGTTCCTTGGTCCACCGACCCTGCAAGGAGTGTTATTCCAGCACCGCACCCCAACCTCTTAGACTGGAATCTGTCATCAACAGTACCCAGTTGGATATCCAGAATGGACGGCCCCTGCACAATTGTCAGTCCTGGAGCCATCACAACAGCGACAGACGGACCTCTGGAGTCAATGAGATCATGTGATACCTGATCCGGTGAGGCAGGCCGTCTCACTTGGTTAGAATCAGCTTCTGGAGGGGGCGAGAATGGAATTGAGCATACTCCACCATGTCGAATGCTGACACCATGAGGCCCAGCACCTGCATCGCCGAATGTATCGACACTTGCGGACGAGAAAGGAAACAGCGAATCCTGTCCTGAAGCTTCAGGACTTTCTCCTGAGACAAGAACAACCTCAGGTTGTGAGTGTCCAATAGCGCTCCCAGGTGCACCATGCTCTGAGCAGGGACAAGGGAGGATTTCTTCCAGTTGATGAGCCACCCGTGGGCTTGTAGAAACTGGACAGTCATATCCAGATGACGTAGGAGAAGTTCTGGGGAATTTGCCAGGATTAACAAGTCGTCCAGATACGGCAGTATCCTGACCCCTTGACGGCGGAGTACCACCGTCATTACCGCCATAACTTTAGTGAAGACTCGCCGAGCCGTCGTTAAACCAAAAGGTAACGCCCGAAACTGGTAATGGAGGTTGCCAATCGCAAACCTCAGGTATTGCTGATGTGACGTTGCTATAGGAATATGCAGGTAAGCATCCTGTATGTCCAGGGAGACCATGTAGTCCCCAGGTTCCAAGTCCAGAACTATAGAGCGAAGGGTTTCCATACGGAACTTGGAAACTTTCACAAACCTGTTCAATGCCTTGAGGTTGAGAATGGGGCGGGAGGACCCATTCGGTTTCAGGACTAGAAACAGTGGAGACTAGTACCCCCAGCCCCTCCTGAGCAAGAGGCCCCTGTACTACGACTCCTGTATCCAGGAGGGTCTGTACCACTAAATGTAGAGTGTTTGCCTTTGTCTGGTCCAACGGGACGTCTGTCCGGCAAAATTGATGAGGGGGTCGGTTTTCGAAGGCTATGGCGTTACCTTGAGTGACGACTTCCCGTACCCAGACATCTGAAGTGGTCTTCAACCATTCCTGGGTATACCCTAGAAGCCGGCCCCCCACCCTGGGATCCCCCAGGGGAAGGCCCGCCCCATCATGCGGCAGGCTTATCGGTCTTGGAAGCTGGCTGACGGGCCGCCCAGGCTCTTTTGGGCTTTGGCTTACCAGGTTTGGAAGTGCGGGCCTGCTTGTTGTACGCCTGACCTTTTGCTTTACCTGAAGGACGAAAGGGGCGAAAGGAAGTACCTTTAGCCTTCGAGACAGAAGGAGCGGTACTTGGCAGACAGGCGGTTTTGGCCGAAGCCAAGTCAGCCACAATCTTATTTAAGTCCTCCCCAAACAGAATATCCCCCTTGAAAGGGAGTACCTCCAGGGTTTTTCTAGAGTCCAGATCCACAGACGAGGATCTCAGCCACAAAATCCTGCGAGCCAGGACTGACGTAGTAGAGGCCTTGGCTGCTAGGATACCGGCATCAGAAGCCGCCTCTTTAATATAGCGAGAAGCTGTGACAATATATGACATGCATTGTCTGAGGAGATTTCAGCCTCTAACTCCAAGGCCCATGCTTCAATGGCCTCTGCCGCCCATGTAGCTGCAATAGTGGGCCTTTGTGCAGCACCCGTGAGGGTGTAAATCGCTTTTAGACAACCCTCGACACGTTTATCCGTAGGCTCTTTTAGAGACGTGACGGTAGTGACAGGTAGAGCTGAGGAAACCACCATCCTAGCCACATGTGAGTCTACTGGAGGAGGCGTTTCCCAATTCTTAGACAGCTCTGGCGCGAGGGGATAGCGAGCCAGCATCTTCTTTTGAGGCACAAACTTCGTACCCGGGCTTTGCCAGGGTTCCTGACGTATAACCACTAGGTGGTCAGAGTGAGGTAAAACTTGTTTAATCACCTTCTGACGCTTGAACCTATCTGGTTTCTTAGGAGGAACGGATTGCTCGGGATCATCCGTAATCTGCAGAATTAACTTAATAGCCTCCAAAAGATCAGGAACATCCACATGTGAACTACCCTCCCCATCAGCCGTATCTGAGTCAGAACCTGTGGGGTCAGTGTATGTGCTGTCTTCATCAGACGAGGTGTCAGTGACAGCAGTGGATTGTGAGGAGACAAGCGCTCACTTAGAGGACCTCTTGGACTTAGACGAGCATTGGTCAGACTTTTTAGTAGTCAGGGACTGGTTCAACTTCTTTAATTGAGCAGATAAATTGTCCGCCCGCGGCGGGTTAGCTGCAGGGACCACATACGGTTGTACTGGCATTGGGGGTCCCATAGGGGGTGTTAGTTTATGAACTAGCGTATGCATAAGCGTGGAAAAAGCGGCCCACGGAGGGTCAGTATGTGCCTCAGTTGCCACAGTTCCACTGGGGGGCAAGGAGCCCCCAGAACCAGAGCCCACAGCTGCTATATTCTCCTCATATGGATCTGTGGCTTCAGCAATACCAGCAGTGTGTTCTGCCCCAGAACCGTTACCCTCAGAAGCAGACATGATATAACTTGCAGTATCAGGTAACACAGTACAATTATTAGCAGCACTATGGTGGTCATTCCAAGTTGTTCGCTATGTTTTTCGTTCGCACAACATATTCGCAAAGTTGCGATTATGTTGTAAAACTGCGAATATCCGCCCCCAACGTACATTTGCTATTTCGTACGCAGTACTACACAAAGTAGGCGTATGCCAAATCACAACGCATTAATGCGAATCCATCGCATACGCACACTCCTCATCGTAAAAAAACGATCTCATCGTAGATTTACGCATTCCTCTTAAATGTGCTAAGGTTTGTGCAAACAAACGCACAGCAATGGTTTTTTTTTCTTAATTTAGATTGCAATTCAAACTCTGCAAGCGTCCCTCAATTATAAATCCAATTAGTGTAATAATTGATTGTGTGCATGACCAATTAAGTCTGCAAAGAATATCTGCAAAGAACACTTTGTAGGCATAATTGGACATTACCATGTTTGTTTTTTAAGAAGTGCAAGAGATGTGTAAACTGTGCCTGACATAAATGTAAATAGCATAATTTGGTGTGGATGTTTAGTGTGTGAATGTATGTGTTTACATGTTTATTTAAAAAATAAGCTACTAACTAACCTAATTTGTATGTAATAAATAAGACTTAAACTCGTAATTTGTTTGTGTTTTTTTTGTTAGGTAACCAATTTCTGCTTTGCAATATGCTTTAATATTTTGGCATTAAAAACATCACAAGCGCATAACAGTAAATTACATTTTTTTATTTTTAGAACATTTTTTGTTTTAAGGTTTTTATAAACATATATATATATATTTTTTTTTTAAATTAAATTTGCCAAATTATTTACTTCGGCCAACATGGCCTCCAAATGTGCCTGCATCCGGCCAACGATGCCTGCCAGGCTTGGGGGATCTCCAATGGCACCATCTGAAATGCAGAGTCAAAATGCAAATTAAAACAAAACTCACATTACCTATTACATCACAATTCCAAAAAGCACACTTTCATATCAAATGATATACATCATGGATGTATAAATGACAAAACAGTAGCATACCAACACACAAGCATACTCAGCAATGTTTGTCCTTGCAAAATTTCAATGTGTAAAAGTCTACCACACCATGATGTACATTTACTAAGATGGGAGTTATATTTAGGGTGTGATGTTGTCCATAGCAACCAATCACATTCTACTTCTCTTCTAGAAGGTGGGAAATAACTGAAACTTTGTTTTTTTTTTGGTTGCTATGTTCAACATCCAATCTTGAATCACACCCCCAAATTAGTACATTTAACCCCATACTGGTCTTCATTCACATCTGTAGTGAAGCAGATTTGTCTTTTGTGCTGTTTTGCCCTGCATCATCACACTGCATATCAACATCTTCAGAAGGACAACATATCCTAGCATGCCCACACTCCCTGAAAGCCTGCCTTACTAAATAAATAATAAGAATTTACTTACCGATAATTCTATTTCTCGGAGTCCGTAGTGGATGCTGGGGTTCCTGAAAGGACCATGGGGAATAGCGGCTCCGCAGGAGACAGGGCACAAAAAGTAAAGCTTTAGGATCAGGTGGTGTGCACTGGCTCCTCCCCCTATGACCCCCCTCCAAGCCAGTTAGGTACTGTGCCCGGACGAGCGTACACAATAAGGGAGGAATTTTGAATCCCGGGTAAGACTCATACCAGCCACACCAATCACACCGTACAACTTGTGATCTAAACCCAGTTAACAGTATGATAACAGCGGAGCCTCTGAAAAGATGGCTCACAACAATAATAACCCGATTTTTGTAACTATGTACAAGTATTGCAGATAATCCGCACTTGGGATGGGCGCCCAGCATCCACTACGGACTCCGAGAAATAGAATTATCGGTAAGTAAATTCTTATTTTCTCTATCGTCCTAGTGGATGCTGGGGTTCCTGAAAGGACCATGGGGATTATACCAAAGCTCCCAAACGGGCGGGAGAGTGCGGATGACTCTGCAGCACCGAATGAGAGAACTCCAGGTCCTCTTTTGCCAGGATATCAAATTTGTAGAATTTTACAAACGTGTTCTCCCCTGACCACGTAGCTGCTCGGCAGAGTTGTAATGCCGAGACCTCTCGGGCAGCCGCCCAAGATGAGCCCACCTTCCTTGTGGAATGGGCCTTAACCGATTTAGACTGTGGCAGGCCTGCCTCAGAATGTGCAAGTTGAATTGTGTTACAAATCCAACGAGCAATCGCCTGCTTAGAAGCAGGCGCACCCAACTTGTTGGGTGCATACAGTATAAACAGCGAGTCAGATTTTCTGACTCCAGCTGTCCTGGAACATATTTTCAGGGCCCTGACAACTCCTAGCAACTTGGAGTCCTCCAAGTCCCTAGTAGGTGCAAGGCACCACAATAAGCTGGTTCAGGTGAAACACTGACACCACCTTAGGGAGAGAACTGGGGACGAGTCCGCAGCTCTGCCCTGTCCGAATGGACAAACAGATATGGGCTTTTTTGAGAAAAAACCACCAATTTGACACTCGCCTGGTCCAGGCCAGGGCCAAGAGCATGGTCACTTTTTATGTGAGATGCTTCAAATCCACATATTTGACTGGTTTTAAACCAATGTGATTTGAGGAATCCCAGAACTACGTTGAGATCCCACAGTGCCACTGGAGGCACAAAAAAGGGGTTTGTATATGCAATACTCCCTTGACAAACTTCTGGACTTCAGGAACTGAAGCCAATTCTTTCTGGAAGAAAATTTACAGGGCCGAATTTGAACCTTAATGGACCCCAATTTGAGGCCCATAGACACTCCTGTTTTCAGGAAATGCAGGAAACGACCGAGTTGAAATTTTTTTGTGGGCCTTCCTGGCCTCACACCACGCAACATATTTTCGCCACACGTGGTGATAATGTTGTGCGGTCACCTCCTTTCTGGCTTTGACCAGGGTAGGAATGACCTCTTCCGGAATGCCTTTTTTCCCTTAGGATCCGGCTTTCCATCGCCATGCCGACAAACGCAGCTGCGGTAAGTCTTGGAACAGACATGGTACTTGCTGAAGCAAGTCCCTTCTTAGCGGCAGAGGCCATAAGACCTCTGTAAGCATCTCTTGAAGTTCCGGGTACCAAGTCCTTCTTGGCCAATCCGGAGCCATGAGTATAGTTCTTACTCCTCTACGTCTTATAATTCTCAGCACCTTAGGTATGAGAAGCAGAGGAGGGAACACATACACCGACTGGTACACCCACGGTGTTACCAGAACGTCCACATCTATTGCCTGAGGGTCTCTTGACCTGGCGCAATACCTGTCCCGTTTTTTGTTCAGACGGGACGCCATCATGTCCACCTTTGGTATTTCCCAACGGTTTACAATCATGTGGAAAAAACTTCTCAATGAAGTTTCGACTCTCCCGGGTGGAGGTCGTGCTGAGGAAGTCTGCTTCCCAGTTTCCATTCCCGGGATGAAAAACTGCTGACAGTGTTATCACATGATTTTCCGCCCAGCGAAAAGTCCTTGCAGTTTCTGCCATTGCCCTCCTGCTTCTTGTGTCGCCCTGTCTGTTTACGTGGGCGACTGCCGTGATGTTTTTCCCACTGGATCAATACCGGCTGACCTTGAAGCAGAGGTCTTGCTAAGCTTAGAGCATTATAAATTTACCCTTAGCTCCAGTATATTTATGTGGAGAAAAGTCTCCATACTTGATCACACTCCCTGGAAATTTTTTCCTTGTGTGACTGCTCCCCAGCCTCTCAGGCTGGGCTCCGTGGTTACCAGCATCCAATCCTGAATGCCGAATCTGCTGCCCTCTAGAAGATGAGCACTCTATAACCACCACAGGAGAGACACCCTTGTCCTTGGATATTGGGTTATCCGCTGATGCATCTGAAGATGCGATCCGGACCATTTGTCCAGCAGATCCCACTGAAAAGTTCTTACGTGAAATCTGCCGAATGGAATTGCTTCGTAGGAAGCCACCATTTTTACCAGGACCCTTGTGCAATGATGCACTGTTTTTAGGAGGTTCCTGACTTGCTCGGATAACTCCCTGGCTTTCTCTTCCGGGAGAAACACCTTTTTCTGGACTGTGTCCAGAATCATCCCTAGGCACAGCAGACGTGTCGTCGGGATCAGCTGCGATTTTGGAATATTTAGAATCCACCCGTGCTGATTGTAGCAGTATCCGAGATAGTGCTACTCCGACCTCCAACTGTTCCCTGGACTATGCCCCTATCAGGAGATCGTCCAAGTAAGGGATAATTAAGACGCCTTTTCTTCGAAGAAGAATCATCAATTCGGCCATTACCTTGGTAAAGACCCCAGGGTGCCGTGGACAATCCAAACGGCAGCGTCTGAAACTGATAGTGACAGTTCTGCACCACGAACCTGAGGTACCCTTAGTGAGAAGGGCAAATTTGGGACATAGAGGTAAGCATCCCTGATGTCCCGGGACACTATATAGTCCCCTTATTCCTGGTTCGTTATCACTGCTCTGAGTGACTTCATCTTAATTTGAACCTTTGTAAGTGTTCAAAAAATTTTTTTTAGAATAAGTCTCACCTAGCCTTCTGGCTTCAGTACCACAATATAGTGTGGAATAATACCCCTTTTCTGTAGTAGGAGGGGTAATTTAATTATCACCTGCTGGGAATACAGCTTGTGAATTTTTTCCCATACTACCTCCTTGTCGGAGGGAGACTTGGTAAAGCAGACTTCAGGAGCCTGCGAAGGGGAAACGTCTCGACATTCCCATCTGTACCCCCGGGATACTACTTGTAGGATCCAGGGGTCCTGTACGGTCTCAGCGCCATGCTGAGAACTTGTCAGACGCGGTGGAACGCTTCTGTTCCTGGGAATGGGCTGCCTGCTGCAGTCTTCTTCCCTTTCCTCTATCCCTGGGCAGATATGATCTTATAGGGACGAGAGGACTGAGGCTGAAAAGACGGTGTCTTTTTCTGCAGAGATGTGACTTAGGGTAAAAAACGGTGGATTTTCCAGCAGTTGCCGTGACCACCAGGTCCGATGGACCGACCCCAAACAAGTCCTCTTCCTGTATACGGCCATACTGTGCCGTTTGGAATCTGCATCACCTGACCACTGTCGTGTCCATAACATCTTCTGGCAGTTATGGACATCGCGTTTATTCATGATGCCAGAGTGCAAATATCCCTCTGTGCATCTCGCATATATAGAAATGCTCTATAGTCAATAAAATACTGTCCCTGTCAAGGGTATCAATATTTTTAGTCAGGGAATCCGACCAAGCCACCCTAGCTCTGCACATCCAGGCTGAGGCGATCGCTGGCCGCAGTATAACACCAGTATGTGTGTATATACTTTTTATTATATTTTCCAGCCTTGTCAGCTGGTCCTTGAGGACGGCCCTATCTATAGACGGTACCGCCACTTGTTTTGATAAGCGTGTGAGCGCCTTATCCACCTTAAAGGGTGTTTCCCAACGCGCCCTAACTTCTGGCGGGAAAGGGTATACCGCCCATAATTTTCTATCGGGGGGAACCCACGCATCATCACACACTTTATTTAATTTATCTGATTCAGGAAAAACTATGGTAGTTTTTTCACATCCCACATAATACCCTCTTTTGTGGTACTTGTAGTATCAGAAATACGTAACACCTCCTTCATTGCCTTTAACGTGTGGCCCTAATAAGGAATACGTTTGTTTATTCACCGTCGACACTGGATTCAGTGTCCCTGTCTGTGTCTGTGTCGACCGACTAAAGTAAACGGGCGTTTTAAAACCCTTGACGGTGTTTTTGAGACGTCTGGACCGTACTAATTGTTTGTCGGCCGTCTCATGTCGTCAACCGACCTTGCAGCGTGTTGACATTATCACGTAATTTCCTAAATAAGCCATCCATTCCGGTGTCGACTCCCTAGAGAGTGACATCACCATTACAGGCAATTGCTCCGCCTCCTCACCAACATCGTCCTCCTACCTGTCGACACACACGTACCGACACACAGCACACACACAGGGAATGCTCTGATAGAGGACAGGACCCACTAGCCCTTTGGAGAGACAGAGGGAGAGTTTGCCAGCACACACCAAAACGCTATAATTATATAGGGACAACCTTATATAAGTGTTTTCCCTTATAGCATCTTAATATATATATAAGCATATCGCCAAATTAGTGCCCCCCCTCTCTGTTTTAACCCTGTTTCTGTAGTGCAGTGCAGGGGAGAGCCTGGGAGCCTTCCCTCCAGCCTTTCTGTGAGGGAAAATGGCGCTGTGTGCTGAGGAGATAGGCCCCGCCCCTTTTTCGGCGGCCTCGTCTCCCGCTCTTAACGGATTCTGGCAGGGGTTAAATATCTCCATATAGCCTCCGGAGGCTATATGTGAGGTATTTTTAGCCAAATTAGGTATTCATTTGCCTCCCAGGGCGCCCCCCTCCCAGCGCCCTGCACCCTCAGTGACTGCCGTGTGAAGTGTGCTGAGAGGAAAATGGCGCACAGCTGCAGTGCTGTGCGCTACCTTTAGAAGACTGAGGAGTCTTCTGCCGCCGATTCTGGACCTCTTCTTACTTCAGCATCTGCAAGGGGGCCGGCGGCAAGGCTCCGGTGACCATCCAGGCTGTACCTGTGATCGTCCCTCTGGAGCTGATGTCCAGTAGCCAAGAAGCCAATCCATCCTGCACGCAGGTGAGTTCACTTCTTCTCCCCTAAGTCCCTCGTTGCAGTGATCCTGTTGCCAGCAGGACTCACTGTAAAATAAAAAACCTAAGCTAAACTTTCCTAAGCAGCTCTTTAGGAGAGCCACCTAGATTGCACCCTTCTCGGCCGGGCACAAAAATCTAACTGGCTTGGAGGGGGGTCATAGGGGGAGGAGCCAGTGCACACCACCTGATCCTAAAGCTTTACTTTTTGTGCCCTGTCTCCTGCGGAGCCGCTATTCCCCATGGTCCTTTCAGGAACCCCAGCATCCACTAGGACGATAGAGAAAAGGTCAAACAGGTTTAGAAAAAGCAAATAAGCATTTTGGGAGTGTAACTTTCACAACACAAATCATTGTGTTGTTAGGCTGGCTAACAAAGTGACTCCTGCGACTTTTTTCGGAAAATATTGCAATACCCAAGCTCAATTGTAAAAGTAAAACCACACAAAAATGAACACTCAGGTCTAAATGTGTTGCATATAATGTTTCACATACAAACCTTGTTGTGCAGGCAAACCTGTCGACATAGTGATTAGCAACCAGATGTAGACACTGTACATATAATGTCCCGCACACAAATGTGAATGCATCATCCATACCATGCTGAAGAAGACAAGCATTTAACCTTGTCCAAAGATTGGCCACAGTACAACACTGCATTTATTTGAATGTGTTTTGTATTTTTAAAAATTAAAAATAAGGAATGTGTGCGAACTTACTCTCCTCTGCCACTTGGCCACCTCCCTCTAGTGGCTCCGGGGCCTCTGCTGCCCATTCTGTAGGTGACGTTGGCTGGCTGGGGGATGGAGGCTGGATGGGTGAGGTTGGCTGGATGGGGGATGGGGGCTGGCTGGGGGATGGAGGCTGGATGGGTGAGGTTGGCTGGATGGGGGATGGGGGGCTGGCTGGGGGATGGAGGCTGGATGGGTGAGGTTGGCTGGATGGGGGATGGGGGGCTGGCTGGGGGATGGAGGCTGCATGGGTGAGGTTGGCTGGATGGGGGATGGGGGCTGGGTGGGGAAGGAGGCAGGATGGGGGAAGGAGGGGTCCAATTGGGTGAGAGGATGGAAGGGGGAGGTACTTACAGAGGGTGTTTGGGAATGATAGGGTGAGGGTGGTGGTGTGCTTTTTTGTGACACAGAGGGGGAGGGGGGCAGAGAGGGGAATTGGGAAAGAGAGTGGGCTTGGGCTGGAGAGGGGGAGTGGTAAAATGAGGCTGAGGTGGCTGGAGAGGGTGAGGTGGCTGGAGAGGGGGATTGGGCTGGAGAGGGGGATTGGGCAGGAGAGGGGGATTGGGCTGGAGAGGGTGAGGTGGCTGGAGAGGGGGATTGGGCTGGAGAGGTGGATGGGGAGCCAGAAGGGGATGCTGTTTGTGGATGTGGCTGTTGTGGCCTCCCTGCACCAGCAGCAGCACCTTGCCGTTGTGCTCGCCCTAGAATGACATATGTAATTTTTAGGTTTTAACATATACATTTCAAACATCCGCATATTCATATTACTCTGTTCTGTACCATGTTAAAGAGACAGGGGTAACATTACTAAGTTATTAAAATGTTTATACTGGTGATGTTGTCCTTAGCAACCAATCATAATATAATTAAACTTTCTTAAGCACCTTCTATCCGATAATATATAGAATCTGAATGTTTGTTATAGCCAACATCACCAGTTCACAAAACCACCAACATTTAAAAAAATAAACCACTGAGCAGGTTATTGTGTTCAGTTGTGAGCCTGTGTAGTAATTATGCCCAACAACATACAGTCAGTACCATACCTCCCAACATGACCCTCTCCAGGAGGGACAGAATGTTGTGCTCCGTCACTTCCCTCTTAATGTATGTTTGCCATCATCTGTGCTGAAACACCTTTATTCACTAAATTAAGTGACAAGTCCAGAAGCAGAGTATTCTGTCCCTCCTGGAGAGGGTCATGTTGGGAGGTATGCAGTACTGCTTGCCCAACCCACACACACTCATGCTTATTGTAAGTGTGCAAATTTTCACACTCTCACTTAGTGAAAGTATGCAAAGGTTATGCGTAAAATCAGTCATGTGCCGAAATGTTACTTACTGTGCCCACGTAGGGTCCGAATCTGTTGGCGTAGCTCCGCCAACAAGTCCGGCGTACGCCTTCGCAGGTCGCTCCAGCGCCTCTCCAGCTGGATAATGGTCCTCCGGCTGCGGATGCGGCTTCTTAACAAGCGGCGGACCTCTGCGTAGGCCTCGCGCTTTACCCGATTTGGGATAAAGCGCCCTACGCGGCGGTCCATCACCGCCACCAGGACGCGGAGCTCACGCTGTGTGAACGGTTCAGCACGCATCATGGCAATGGTGTTTTCCATTTATGGGCATATATTTATAGTGTGTGTTGGCATGTGATTGGTGTAAAATCTGTGCTGTCATCTAAATTAACTTTATTGATGTGTGCATTGAATAAACTTTATTGCTGTCTGCAGTGCTGTGAAGAGCAGAGGGGTTATTTCGCGAAAGCGGAAATTCGCAGTCGCGGAAGAACATGATAATAAAAGAACCTACCCTCACAATTCCACACACACACACACACACACACACACACACACACACACACACACACACACACACACACACACACACACACACACACATTTTTACTTAAATATTTGTGACAATCTGTGTACTCACCACATTTTGGAGGAACAATCAGCTGCACAGTCAGAAAGTTTTCCACATTTAGTGTCATATGTTGTGTATTTGGTTTTGAAAACATGATTAGTATAAAAAAAAACAAAAAAAAACCCCATTTTAACAACGGAAAAATATTTTAAAAACAAAAAAAAACATTGTACGGTTAACATGTTTGAATATTTACAGAAACAACTAATAATATATTCACAGACACCAAAACAATTACACAATGAACTTTCAAAAGCTACCTAAATGACATCAGAGCAAAATGAACATAAACATACAGTGACTTTGTGTTATATTTTTTAAATTAGTTAAAAAACACTATACCTGAAATATTCCCGAACAATGCGTGCCCTTACTTCGTTTCCCCTCCGGGAAACACTCCCCCCACCGACTCTCCGCCCAACCCCTGGCTCCTCATCTGGCAATTCCTCTGTGTGAGGAAGCTCAACGCGACTTCTTACAGCGATGTTATGTAGAATTGCGCACAGGACCACAATTTTACTTACCATCTCCGGCAAATACATGATGTCGCCACCAGTGCGGTGGAGCACACGAAAGCGTTCTTTAAGGACACCAATCGTGCGCTCCACCAGCTGTCTAGTGGCAGTAAGCGCGGAGTTAAATGCCGTCTGTGGTCCTGGCCTTGGCTTACTGTAAGGAGTCATGAGCCAGGGGGTGCAAGGATATCCACGGTCTCCTGTTTGATGATAAGAAAAGAAAATAATTAGAATGTAAATTTAAAAAATATTATTGTAAGTAAATAAATAAAAACACTCACCCAATAACCACATGTCTTGTCCTTCCATCGATCTTAATCTGTGCCATATCCCTGATTGTCTAATGACATGGGCATCATGGGAGTTCCCCGGGAACTTAGCATTCAGGGACAGGATCTGGAGGGATGGCCCACAAACAACCATTACATTCAGAGAATGAAACAGTTTCCTGTTTCTATAAATTTCTTCATTATGTCTTGGTGGTACAATAGCTACATGTGTGCCATCCACAACCCCAATAACATGTGGGAAGCAACTACCACCTTCCTCAAATTGCCGCTTCACCACATCTAGGGCCCCAACATCCAAAGGCATAGCAATAAATTGCTTAAAGCGCGTAATAAAAGCCTGGCTGACACGCCGCAGGACCTTACTGAACTGGCCCTGCGACATGCCAACCAGATCGCCCACAACATGCTGGTATGAACCAGTGGCCACAAAATGTAACACAGCAAGGAATTGTGTCAATGCTGGTATTGCTGTAGGATACCTAATGGATTGTTCTAGATCACTCTCTATTATGGAGAGAGTGTCTAGGATTAGATGAGTTGGCAGCCTGTATCTGTGCAAAACCACATCATCAGGCATCCCAAAAAGGAGGACACGGGTACGGAAAATTGGTGGCCTAGCACGCCTCCGTTGCCTTGGATGATGAGGAGCCGGTTGCGGTTGGAGGGCTTGCAGCGGTTGGGGTGGGAGTGGTTCCGTGTGGGAGGGCTTCAGCTGCCACATGAACGGACATCACCAACTTAAAATGAAGGTAAGAATCATTAAAAAAAAAAAAAAAAAACATTGTCAGCCATAATCAAAGACAAAGTGTATGGGTGTTAACTTACTGCAGGAGCATACTCCATTTCTTCAAGAATAAAATACGGGTCCAAAACACAAAATTGGAAACAAAACAAAAAGAAACCTTTAGCTAATTATTTCAAACATAGGTTAACATCACAATCAAAAAGTATTTGAGATTTTAAACATACCCATATAATAACTGACACAATATATATTCAAACAACTAAGTATGAATAATGTAAATTAGTTTGTTAATTAAAAAAACCTTTTTAAAAAAAAGGGGGTCCTTTAGTAGCTAATACAGCAAAAATCAGCCCGACTTTGTCAAAAGTAAATGCTTTGAAAACCAAGAAATAACACCTACTCGATAGAGAAATGGCCAATCAAAAATAAGATACACACTTGCTACAAACACACTCCAGGACACACAGGGATAGACTACTTACTTGGTCAATCAATGAAGTTACAAATTTATTTGAAAAAAGAACAAAAAATCAGCCAACTTGGTCAAAATCAAAATATGGATCCAAAATCCAACAATGACACACCTACAAGAGACACAGAAGGAGTCTAAGAGATCATATAGACAATTACAAAAAACAGCAACACACACAGGGATAGGCTACTTACCTGGTCAATCAATGAAGTTACAAATTTATTTGAAAAAAGAACAAAAAATCAGCCAACTTGGTCAAAAACAAAATATGGATCCTAAATCCAACAATGACACACCTACAAGAGACACAGAAGGAGTCTAATAAATCAAACAAACTGTGTGAACAATATAACATACACACTGTAAAGTACAGGTAAGAAATAAAAACATATGGCATACTAAACCATTTAAATATCAAACAGATATCCTCCAAAATACATAAACCCAGTTCCATTGCACCACCATACATACTTGGCTTGATAATTGACTAATGTAGGAATACTCTCAAAAGAAACTTAGCAAAAAAAAATGCACTACGCTATACAAAATGTTTAAAGCGAATAAACGGACATCTGTCTGCAAGACAATGCAAAAATTACTCACTGCAAAGTTGAACCAAAGACGACCACCTTCGAAGTTAACACACAGCAGTTTTTAACATCATACACCCACTCACACAGACTGCAAACAAGGCTCTTAAATAAGCAGTACAATCAGTCACACAATTAGCATAATTTACACCTGTGTGATTTTTCGCTGCGCACGTAGCTATAAATACCTACACACCTGTGCGTACAGACATGTCATTAGCAACATGGCTACTCGTGAGGATTTGGCAGCAGAGATGGACCGCGTGCAGCGGCAGCAGGCCGCATTGGCACAAAGACAAATAGCATTGCGACGGCAAATGCTGGAATCTGCCTCTGCGGATTCTGAAGAAGCAGGACTCAGTACTAGAGACATTCCACCTTCTGATACCCAGCAGTTAGGAGGGGTTACCCTGCCAGACAGACAGACTGGGGAAACTGAGGGAGATTCAGCATTAGCCGCACAACCACAACATACACAAGCAGCTAGTGACGAGGAAGATGGTGAGGAGGAACAGGAACAAAGCTCACAGGCTACTTCAAGGCGAAAAAAAAGGCAGCCTGCATTCACTAAGAGGGAGTTGCGTGTTTTGGTCACACAGGCCATGTCAAAAATACATAGAGGACCAAAAAACATGGGTGCTGCTACCAAAGATCGAATCTGGAGGGACATCACTCATTCTGTGAATGAAGTCGGCTCTATAGTCCGAACATCACAGGAAGTTAGACGACGGTAAGTGTATATTGGCAGTCCATTATCTGTGCAAAGTATTCTTAAAAAGCTA
The DNA here is from genome assembly GCF_028390025.1 of Pseudophryne corroboree. Classification (NCBI taxonomy): domain Eukaryota; kingdom Metazoa; phylum Chordata; class Amphibia; order Anura; family Myobatrachidae; genus Pseudophryne; species Pseudophryne corroboree. Next base: position 252,876,077 of record NC_086448.1, on the reverse strand, counting down.
GTTACATGTGATGTTGGCTATAGCAACCAAATGCAGAACATGTGTCCTATATATTAGATGTGATGTCTATAGCAACCAAATGCAGAACATGTGTCCTATATATTAAAGCAGGAATTTATTTTAAAAATATACCTTGCCCCTATTTTTCCTAATATATGTAGTTGGGCCGACTTCAAATCCCGCCTGAAGGGCAAGAGGTCTGCGGAGTGGAATGCCTCAAGGGCTACAGGGGGCGGACCATCTGTCGCTGTGGAGTATACAGAGTTGGAGGAGATGGCGATGGACTGTGTCAGTTATGAGGAGGGGTCAGGGGTGTCTTATATGGACACGGACCTGCCTGAAATACTGACGGAACATGACTTGCCAGGTAAGTTTACACACATATTTGTATTGTTTAATTGTTTTTGTTACAAAAGTCTCATATTGTTTTTTTGTACTCTTTTTCCACACATTCTTCTATTTGCTTTGCACATAACAGCACAGGGGGGTGAGCAGGTAGAGTCACAGGAGGGTTATGTGGCTGAGGCTGAGGTGGAGGGACCTAGTGTGTCTGGCAGTGTGGGACCCCAAATCCCACCTATCCAGGTTCCAACTGGCCCCCCCACCCAACCCTCTGCTATCCCGGAGATCCTGCTTGATATAGCTAGGTATGGTGAGAGCCTAAACGCTTTTCAGGACAGGATGATCCGGGAGGTAAGCCAGATAGCTGTCCGGCTCACTGAGCACAGAACCAGTGTGGAGCAAGGTGTTGCTCAACTCTGCCAAGGTCTGGCAGAGATCAGGCAGGGACAAGATCAACTTGCCTCCTCATTCCAAAACCTTGCAAATAACATCTTGCAAGGGCTCCAGGCCATCGCTGTCTCCCTTGCCCACAGTGGCAGAGAGCCAGCCACATCGGCTCCCTCCCCTGCCCCTGCCCAGGAAGAACATCCCACTGGGCAGGGCACACGAAGGTCGCTCCGCAGACCAAGCCAAGAAGAACAGCATCAGGCGGGGAAAAAAAAAAGAAAGTGATGTCTCTCCAGATGGGCAGCACCCATGTTTTTCATGTTGTCTCTATGTTTTTTTTGTGTTGGCTTGTGTGGCCAGAATGGCTAACTCCCTCTTAGTGAAATTTATTATTTCTGTTTTCATATATTGTAGCCTGTGAGCTTTTTTTCCTGTACACCAGAGCCATCTTCCTCTTCCTATTGTTGTGTTTGTGTGCTGGCTCCTGAATCTTTCTCAGTTCCCCAAATATATTTGTCTGGCAGGGTGTTTACACCATATTATTTATTTGCATTAAAATTATTATTTTGTCAGAAGATGGAGTTTCCCTAGTACTGAGTTCTGCTATGTCATTTGTGTCAGTGGCATCTGCTTGCTGCTTGGTCCATCTTTGCCTGTGATACTCACCTGTAGCCATGTTGTTTGGATCACTAAATATATTACAGCAGTAATAAAACAAAAAAAACAAAAAAAGTTTGTGTACTTTATTAAAGTAAATGCATTATGTTAATCTTAGTCCAGGAAAGTTTAGCAAAGCATATAGACACTTGGGGAACAAGGGAACAATCCGAAAAAACATACAAGCATTGCATCTTTAAAAATGCAACAGGTATGCCTTGCACCACACTTTAATGTCCATATTATAAAAATAGTCACAACTCAGGTTTTGTTTTACTATGGGCAACAGGACATCATTTTAAACATTGTCAGATATTCTAACCAAAGATAAAAGTTTTATTTAAGTTAAAAATTAAGTGTATGCTGCATTATGTTGGTCCTGATATTTGGGATATACAAAGGTAACATTTTATGTAGTTTAGATGTTGCTGATGTAGTTTTGCAGTTTTGATAATTTCACTTGTTTGGATTTGGTAGTATTTAACACATTAAAACATGCATTTAACATGAATGTTTATCTAAAAACTTGACTCACAATAAAAACCTTATTTGGCAGCGTTACAGATTTATAGGTGCTTAGAATAAACATGTAATGTGTCCACACAATTGCTGTTTGCAGTACTTCAGCAGAGCAGTGTTTAGCAAGTAATTGGACAACAGATGAATGGCATCTCCAATTAACTGCTAATTATTGCATACACACTTGTAACACTACTTCGCAAATGCAGAGTAACTGCAGACCTACTCAGCTGCTGCGTCAAGATTGCGAGGAATTGCTATGTTAAACATCGAAAAAGCATTTCTGCAAAAACACGCCTACTGCTAGTTGCATACTCCCACACTAGACGCCCACTTTCACGCCCATGTCGTCAGATTGCGAAGTCGCGCCTCTGTCACGCCTTCGCCACTCCCCATTTTCGTTTCTGTGTAATGAGCAGTTTTCTTTGTAGTATTTCTGCACAAGTGTCGTATCGCTATGCTCGCGCATGCGTATTTCCGCTTTTGCGCATGCGCGTTTAGTTGATTTCTGCCCGTTTCCGATGCGATGAAACACTGCGATCAACTCGGAATGAGGGCCTATATCCCTAAACCCAAACCCCTGCGCAGTGTAGTCAGCACCAGCAGAGATAAAGGAGAGATATGGTGACTAAATCACAGAGAAAAATACGTAATACAGTATATCTTTGTGAAAATCCTATATTAAATAACACCCCCTCAGGTTATAGAATATAGGGATAGCAAGTTGAGTGAAAAACACGAGATGGACACCACTCAGCTATCAATGCACACACAAATAGTCACAGTTTGTACAATGTAGAGGTTATTACAGACAATAATACTGCACTGGACTAGCTTACACAGCTATATAGTCAATAGATATAACACTACACCATACCTCCCAACATGACTTTTCTCTTAATTTATGATTGCCAGCACCTGTGTTGAACAGGTTAATGGATAAGAAATGTGTTTCAGCACAGGTGATGGCAATCCTAAATTAAGAGGGTCGTCCAGGAGCAGAGCATTCTGTCCCTCCTGGAGAGGGTCATGTTGGGAGGTATGCTACACAGTAAGAAACTGGATGTATATCACAGGGTAATTGTACTATAAACCCCTGACTAAATGCACTCTTTCTTACTAACACTGACTAAAAAGGCAGGTAGAATACTTTAGTGTCATGTAAAGTCACAGCACTGACAACCAGGCGGCTTTACATAGGAGGATTTGCCCAAGTAGTCCCAGGAACAGTGAGCTGAGGAGTAATGGTGCCGCAGACACTGACAGGGAGTGAGGAAAGACAGAGATGCAGCTCCAGGGCGGGAACACTTGCTGGAAATGGCGCCCTGGGGCTGGGGGAGGGGCTTCAGGTCTAAGCCTTATCCCCCTTGCTGGCAAAACCACCGGGTACTGTGGGCGATATTAAAATCGGTTTTAAGAGAAAACCTGACGTGCGCCCATGCCCTGGTGATCTAGTGGGATCGCCTGTATCCACAGTGTCCACCGCCAGCGCGCGCGGCCCGCCTCCCACTGACCGCGCCGGATCGCGATAAAGACCGGGTCCCGCGAGTGGGACCCACTTACCATCTCCCGAAGCGCGGCCACGCGATCCTGGAGAGCCCCAGCCGTGTGTGCCTAACGTGAAGTAAACCGGAGGCCTCCGCTGTAGGTACCCGGCAACCAGGGCTCGGGAGTGTACAGCGCTGCTGGGGAGAGCTGGAGCTGCAGCAGAGAATGTAAGAAGACATTTACCCCTGCTGCTGCCCTTGAAGTCTTCACTTTTTACCTCATAAAAAGCTTTTCTTAGGGCTGCCTGGAGCAGCCCCTCTGTTAAGTGCCTGCTTACTGCAGCACCAACTGACAAACTGAGCTCCTGTGCTGGGAGGCGGGGTTATAGAGGAGATGGCGCTGTGCATTCTGGGAACAGTCAAAGCTTTGAGCCTGTTGGTGCCTCGGATCAAGATCCTACTCTACACCCCATTGTCCAGACTTGTGGAGCCCAGTGTACCCCGCAGCAGAAAGACATATACACACTGCTGCTGCCCTTGAAGTCTTCACTTTTCTTCTAAAAAGCTCTTCTTAGGGCTGCCCAGCGCAGCCCCTCTGTTATGTGCTTGCTATCTGCGGCACCAACTACAAAACTGTGCTCCTGTGCAGGGAGGCAGGGTTATAGAGGAGGCAGCGCTATGCATTCTGGGAACAGTCAAAGCTTTTCAGCCTGTTGGTGCCTCGGATCAAGATCCTACTCTAAACCCCTATGTCTATCCTTGTGGAGCCCAGTGTACCCCGCAGCAGAAATAAATAAATAAATAAATTAATACTCACCATCCCCGCTCCTGATTCACGACCGCTGCTGCCCTCCATCTATGGCCGCCGGCGCCGCTCCTCTGATCTATGGAAGAGAAGTCATGACGTCTCTCCCATAGCACCACATAGACACTAGAGATCAATCAGTGTCTATGTGTCGCTCCCACAATGCCGCGCGGTGCGCGATGACTTCATAGCACACCGCACTGCACCGCATCTACCGAGGACCGGGGGGCACTAGTAGCGGATCTTGCTACGGCGGCGGCGCACTCCGGATGGCGGCGGCGCTCGGGTAAAAATCCTACGTGCCAGTAGCAAGATCTGTTACTGCCCAAAACATGGCTGGTACGTCCAGTTATACCCCTTTTCCACTAGTGATGCGGGTCACAGCCGGGAGCCTGACACGGGTGCTACTCGGCTGCGACCCACATCAGAGCCCTCTTTCCCACTGCACTCACTAACCTGGCAATATGCCGGGTTGGTGACGCGGCAGGGGCGGCGCCAGGGCCGGATTAACAATGGGGCGGATGGAGCTGCAGCTCCAGGCCCCCCCATCAAAATAGGCCCACTGTATCTACTGTGCTGATTGAAACAGGAAAATATTTTTTTCCTGTTACAGCAGTGCAACCTGCGAGTGGCTGTCTAAGGCCCCACTCACTGAAACAGCAAACTCTTCTCGTCCACGTACCCCCCTCTTTCCGCCCGAGGCTGCAGGTGTCTTCATCAGTTCATCCTGCGCCTCTCAGTTTCTGTGTCTTCCGCGCGATGACGTCACGGTACATCCCGCGGAGTGACATGACACAAGCGCCGCCATCCCTTCCACCGAGCATGCATTACAGTTTCAGTAGCCTGGCTTAGCTCGAAGAATGCCACAAACAAGATCGTGACTGAGCTATGTGGAGCCTGCTGGGTGTCCGTGAAGTGCAGTGCTTCCAAAAAAGGTATGCACTGCCCTCTGCAAATATATATATATATATATATATATATATATGAATAAACACAAATTCCCAAGTGCGCTAAAGTGGAATGTAATTACACAGTTCTTCCAGCGTTATTTTCGTCGGAATGTAGACTGGAGGGTATTTAAATCTGGGGACCTGTAACAGACACCCCTCACCAAATAGTCACCCAAACAAGAGGCTAACTGGCCAATTAGTAAAAAGTTATTTTAATAACGTATACACAGTTCAAAGTATAAAATTGTGTCAATAAAATGCAACTAAAAGAGTACACAGCCAACACGTTTGTAAGGTGGAATCTAGATATCCCCTCACCTTTTGCAAGGTGCAAGCTCGACAGGGAGTATCTTTACAGACTAGGTTGTGATTCTCTGACTGACAAACCCAACGCGTTTCGTCTTATCGACTTCATCAGGGGTAACTTCTTTGGGGGGGAAAATAACAATAATGGACTATTTGAGAAAAACTGCTACTTTAAATTGGGAAAATTATATGTATGTGGTATGTAAACAGTACCTACCGAATATAGGAAAAGGCTAATCACAACCTAGTCTGTAAAGATACTCCCTGTCGAGCTCGCACCTTGCAAAAGGTGAGGGGATATCTAGATTCCACCTTACAAACGTGTTGGCTGTGTACTCTTTTAGTTGCATTTTATTGACACAATTTTATACTTTGAACTGTGTATACGTTATTACAATAACTTTTTACTAATTGGCCAGTTGGCCTCTTGTTTGGGTGACTATTTGGTGAGGGGTGTCTGTTACAGGTCCCCAGATTTAAATACCCTCCAGTCTACATTCCGACGAAAATAACGCTAGAAGAACTGTGTAATTACATTCCACTTTAGCGCACTTGGGAATTTGTGTTTATTCTTGTATGCTTTTGAGGTCTCCCAACAAAGATCTCTCCCGTGGTGCCGCTTCTAGGTTGGCGCGAGATAAAGATACTACTGTGTTTTTATATATATATATATATATATATATATGTGTGTGTATATATATATATATATATGCAGTATGTATATACCAGTTTAACATAGGACAGGTTAAATTATCTCTGCCCCTACTTGGATCTACCACCTTCTTGCTTTAGACATCCCTCCCTGTTGCAGATTTAATCCTCTTCCTTCCATCCATCCCAATCCACCCCAATAGGTCGATCCAGCACATCCATCCTGACTCCTTTCCAATCCCTCCCCCATCTTGGTTCTGTCCTGTACCCCTCTCTCAACCCCCCCCCACCACACTCCCATACTAACCATGGTGGCCGGACATCCTCTTCTCAGCTGTATATATATCACTCCCAGCTCCGGCACTCCACGAGTTCCTCAGCAATACTGAGCCCGATGCCCTCTTCACAACAGACAGCGTGCCTGCATGTATATAGTACTCCAGCGGTGGCACGCAGAGCTTATATAAAAAAAAAAATCACACCACGTGGCTTTTCTTTTGGCCTACAAAGTCGTGCGATGTGATTTCTTTTTTATATAAGCCCTGAGCGCCACCGCTGGAGTACTATATATATATTGTGACAAGAACACTGGGATAGTGTTTGAGGGCAGGTATGTTTGTCCCAGGTTCTTGTCTTACATGTATTACAAAAATGAAAACTTCTAGGAATATGTTTTGTTTTGTTAAAACCTTTTCAGTTTGTTGGAAAAGCTGGGTAAGGGCCCTGAAAGAGAGATGGGGCAAGTTCCAGACATTGGGCCCAGTTCGGGTCTTTGGCCTCACAGAAGGCTAATCAGGCTTTCAGCTGTGTAAGAGTGTTATAGAGCTGCTGGCCTGATCAGGGTGTGCAGACTGCCTGGGAAGACTGCAGGATCTCTGTGAGAGAAACACGCTTCCTGATACAAGTGAGCTATACAGTGTTTACTGGAGAACTCTGTGTTTTTTGTTTTAGTGATAGTTAGGTACATCTTGTGTTTAGTTAGCGCCGGACAGGCAAGGTATTTTCTTTTGGTGTTTGTTTTATTTTCTGTACAATAAAACTGGCTGGGGCCAGTTGTACCAGAAACTGGACTTGTGTTGTTCCTCAGCTGCTGCGTGCTGCCATATACCCCAGGAAACGGCACCTTGCACCTTTACAGCGTTACAACTTGGTGGAGAATGCGAGCAGTCCGTTCTGCGCATAAGTGAAAGCAGCAGCTTTATGAGGGCTGCAGAAAATGGTGGTTTATGCAGATACAGCCCAGTGTGAAGTTGCTGAGACTCACCCCTGAGGGTTTGATATATGTCCTGGGTGAAAGCAGCTACAAAGCCGCCTGAAAAATCTGTCGACATGGAGGAACTGCTTAAAGCCTTGCTGCAAGCTACAGCGGCTCAGCAGGAGGCCAACAGACAGCAGCAGGTGGCAATGGGCAGCTGTTGACGAACTTTACAGGCAACAGCGTCAGGATAGAGAGGCCTTAACAGAAGTGGTGCAGAGCCTTGCAGCCCGGATTGGAGATGTGGCCGCCAGTGCTCCGACCAGCTCTAGTTCTATACGGGCCAGTCACTTCCTGCAGAAAATGACAGAGGCTGATGATGTGGAGGCCTACCTGACCACGTTTGAAAGGACTGCCGAGCGTGAGAACTGGCCGAAAGCACAGTGGGCCAGTCTGCTGGCACCTTTCCTGTCAGGTGAGCCCCAAAAAGCGTACTTTGATTTAAGCCCTGCTGAGGCTCGGGACTATGATAAACTAAAGACTGAGATCCTGACCCGCCTGGGAGTCACGCTGTCAGTACGAGCACAACGGGTGCACCGGTGGGTGTACGCCATGGAGAAGCCTCCTCGCTCCCAGATGCACGACCTTATTCAGCTAACAAAAAAATGGTTACAGCCAGAGACATTAACTGGTCCCCACATGGTTGAAAGAGTCGTCATGGACCGCTACTTGAGATCTTTGCCCATGGTCCTGCGCAAGTGGGTGAGCCATGGAAACCCGGGTACTGCTGACCAATTAGTGGACATGGTAGAGAGGTATTTGGCAGCAGAGGAACTACTGATGACCACCCAGCAACCCATAGATCCTCAACAGCGCCCTTCAGTAAAGACTGGTAAGACTGTTCCTTGGGAAAATGTTGCTGGGCGGATAAGAGAACGCAAGGCTGGAGAGACTGTAAACACTGGCCCTGGAGACAGGCCAATGGGGCTAGAATGGTCTATGCTGCCCAAACGGGTTGATAATCGTGTGGTTAAATGTTTTAGGTGTGGTATGCCAGGTCATGTTATTGCCAATTGCCCAGTCACGCAAGAACCCATGCAATGTGATGCTGCCTTTGAATTTCGCAGAATGTCTTTCTTTGCTAGGTTAGCCTGTACTGTGGTACCTTCACCTGAGCTGGAAAAACAAATGTGTGATGTGTTCTTAGAGGGTAACCGGGTAGAGGCCTTGCTAGATTCAGGAAGTTTAGTTACCCTTGTGAAAGCTGGGTTAGTGAACCCCTTAAAGGTCCAGCAAATACCTATTGGGGTAACTTGCATACATGGGGATACCCAACATTATGTCACTGCTGAAGTGAATATAGAAACTTGTTGTGGGTCAGCAATTGTTAAAGTAGGACTGGTCCCCACCTTGGTGCATGAGGCCATAATAGGGAGGGATTTTCCTCATTTTTGGAAACTGTGGGAATCACGGTTATCAACAGATGTGAGAAGTAAAGAGCCAGTTGATAATACCGGTGATTTTATGGATGTACGTGTGTCTTCGGAACTTTCTGACCCTTTGCCTTTTGCTAGTTTGGCTGGGGAAGTGACAGATGGGGAGTCCAGTGAGGACCCTCTTGCTGGGAACAGAGACATAGTAGTTAGAACTGAAAGCGTGCCAGACCTGGAGGTAAAGAAGGATCTGTTTGCGTCTGAACAGTTAAAGGATCCTACCTTAATAAAGGCTAGGGAGAATGTTAAGGTTGTTAATGGGGAACCTGTGGTACCAGGTGACAGGGTTACGTATCCCCACATGGCCATCTGTAATGAGCTATTGTACCACATTGTCAAAAGGGGTGAGGATGTGGTGGAACAGCTGGTAGTTCCCCAGCCTTATCGGAGAATGGTACTAGATTTAGCTCATAGTCACGTTACCGCAGGACATTTAGGGGCAGAAAAAAACACTGAAAGAGTTTTACAAAGGTTCTTTTGGCCAGGGGTTTATAAAGAAGTGTCTAAATATTGTTCTTCCTGTCCTGAATGTCAGTATCATGCCCCTAGACCCCATTTCAAGAGCCCACTAGTTCCCATGCCTATTATAGAGGTCCCGTTTGACAGAATAGCCATGGATCTCGTGGGGCCCTTGTTAAAGTCTGCTCGGGGCCATCAGTATATCCTGGTAATTATGGACTATGCCACTCGATATCCTGAGGCTGTTCCTTTACGCACTATCACAACCAAGGCAATAGCTAGGGAGCTGGTGCAGGTTTTTAGTAGAGTGGGAATACCAAAAGAAATTTTGACTGACCAAGGTACTCCATTTATGTCAAGGATCATGAAGGAATTGTGCAAATTATTTAAGGTCACTCACCTCAGGACGTCCATCTACCATCCCCAAACAGATGGGTTGGTGGAAAGGTTTAATAAAACATTAAAAAGTATGTTAAAAAAAGGTTGTTTAGAGAGATGGGAAAAACTGGGATTGTTTGTTGCCCTACTTGTTAATGGCCATCAGAGAAGTTCCTCAGTCCTCTACGGGGTTTTATCCATTTGATTTGTTGTATGGTAGACACCCCAGAGGGCTGTTGGACATTGCCAAAGAGACGTGGGAAGGACAGCCCACTCCTTATAGAAGCATTATTGAACATGTATCACAAATGCAGGATAGGATTGCAGCCGTGGTACCTATTGTCAGAGAGCACATGGAACAGGCCCAAAGTGCTCAACAGAGGGTCTATAACCGGAGTGCCAAGATACGGGAATTTGCTCCTGGAGATAGAGTTCTTGTTTTGGTACACACTGTGGAAAGCAAATTCCTAGCTAAATGGCAGGGTCCATTTGAGATTAGGGAAAAAGTGAATGAGGTTAATTACAAAGTATACCAGCCGGGAAAGAGAAAACCCGAACAAATCTACCATGTTAACTTAATCAAACCCTGGAAATATAGGTTGTCTCTGTCAGCGGAGCCTTGCCCTTCGGTGTCTTCACCTCGGTTGCTTCCCGCAGTAAAGGTGTCAGAGACATTATCAGCTGATCAGAACAATCAGGTTAAAGAATTTCTTATCCAAAATAGGGAGATATTTTCAGAGCTGCCTGGCCGAATGCCATAATAAAACATGACATTGTCACAGAACCAGGGGTCAGGGTTCATTTAAAGCCATATAGGAATCCTGAAGCTCAGCGAGAAGCTGTTACTAAAGTAGTTAAAACCATGTTAGAACTTGGAGTCATAGAGGAATCTAACAGTGAGTGGTCCAGTCCCATAGTTCTCATCCCGAAGCCCGACGGTAGCATACGCTTCTGTAATGACTTTCGTAAGTTAAATGAGGTGTCCAAGTTTGACGCGTACCCCATGCCCTGTGTGGATGAGCTTATAGAAAGGCTGGGAACAGCCAGGTTTCTCACCACATTGGACCTGACCAAAGGTTACTGGCAAATACCTTTATCTGATAGCGCAAAAGAAAAAACAGCCTTTTCGGTTCCGGAGGGGCTGTACCAGTATAATATGTTACCCTTTGGGTTGCATGGGGCTCCAGCAACCTTTCAACGGGCGATGGATAAAATTTTGAGGCCCCATAGAAAATATGCAGCTGCCTATTTGGATGATGTGGTAATTCACAGTACAGACTGGAGGTCCCATTTGGTTAAAGTACAAGCAGTACTGGACTCAATCAGAGAGGCAGGGTTAACTGCTAACCCAAAGAAGTGCTGCCTCGCAATGGAGGAGGTCAAATACTTGGGCTTCACCATAGGCAGAGGTCTAATTAGGCCCCAATTGAATAAAATTGATGCTATTCAAAACTGGCCTCGTCCAGTGAATAAAAAACAGGTAAGGGCTTTTTTGGGAATAACTGGGTACTATAGACGGTTTATTCCCAATTTTGCGACCACAGCAGTGCCGTTGTCAGACCTTACCAAAGGGAAGCAGATAAATATGGTGAAATGGAACCCTGATGCAGAAAAAGCGTTCCAAGCGTTAAAAGTGGCTTTGTGTTCACAACCGGTATTGATAACACCAGATTTTTAAAAGAATTTGTGGTACAGACAGATGCCTCAGAGGTAGGGATAGGCGCTGTGCTGTCCCAAATCAGAGATGGGGATGAACACCCTATCATTTATTTGAGTAGGAAACTCAATGAGCATGAAAAAAGGTATGCCATTGTGGAAAAGGAGGCTTTGGCCATTAAGTGGGCACTAGATACCTTGAGATATTACCTCTTCGGTAGACAATTCAGACTAGTGACGGATCATGCCCCTTTAAAATGTATGTATGTAAATAGAGGCAAGAATGCTCGTGTAACTAGATGGTTTCTAGCGTTGCAGGATTTTAAGTTTACTGTCGAACATAGACCGGGTACACAATTGGCCAACGCAGATGCATTGTCCCGCATCTTCTGTTTGGGGGCTACAAGTGTTCCGGCCCCTAGGTCGAAACAGGGGAGGGGGATATGTGACAAGAACACTGGGATAGTGTTTGAGGGCAGGTATGTTTGTCCCAGGTTCTTGTCTTACATGTATTACAAAAATGAAAACTTCTAGGAATATGTTTTGTTAGAACCTTTTCAGTTTGTTGGAAAAGCTGGGTAAGGGCCCTGAAAGAGAGATGGGGCAAGTTCCAGACATTGGGCCCAGTTCGGGTCTTTGGCCTCACAGAAGGCTAATCAGGCTTTCAGCTGTGTAAGAGTGTTATAGAGCTGCTGGCCTGATTAGGGTGTGCAGACTGCCTGGGAAGACTGCAGGATCTCTGTGAGAGAAACACGCTTCCTGATACAAGTGAGCTATACAGTGTTTACTGGAGAACTCTGTGTTTTTTGTTTTAGTGATAGTTAGGAACATCTTGTGTTTAGTTAGTGCCGAACAGGCAAGGTATTTTCTTTTGGTGTTTGTTTTATTTTCTGTACAATAAAACTGGCTGGGGCCAGTTGTACCAGAAACTGGACTTGTTTTGTTCCTCAGCTGCTGCGTGCTGCCATATACCCCAGGAAACGGCACCTTGCACCCTTACAGTGTTACAATATATATATATATACAGATGTAGCCACGCTCATCTAGCGTGGCTACATCGCAGGTGGGCACTCTTGGCATATGGCTAGGCAATCCGGCACTTAGCTGCACGAGGCAGCGTACGGAGACGCAATGCGCCAGGGAGCTGATGTAGCCACAATGAGCGTGGTTACATCTGTGTGTGTGTGTGTGTGTGTGTATGTATGTATATATATATATATATATATATATAGATATATATATTCGCCCTGCCTTTTCATGGAGCGCCACGCTGATTGGATAATAATCACTGATTTGGACACTACCTTCCTGTCAGAGAGGATCTTGTGATTCCTCTCCAATGGGCTGCAGGATTTACCAAAACAATTTGTGACATTTGGCGCATTACGCAGCTGTAAAATTGCGCCTGCACAGTAGCTGCGAAGGGTTTGTAGATAGAAGTAAAGTGATCGTGAATGCGATCAATTCATTTCTCCCGATCGCCTGGACAGGCTCTTATTGGGGATTCACTACGATCTGCCGACGACCAGAATACCGGCGCCGGGAGGCCGGCCGCCGGCTTACCGACAGTGTGGCGAGCGCAAATGAGCCCCTTGCGGGCTCGCTGCGCTCGCCACGCTACGGGAAGGTGGCGCGCTACGCGCGCCACACTATTTTATTCTCCCTCCAGGGGGTCGTGGACCCCCACGAGGGAGAATAAGTGTCGGTATGCCGGCTGTCGGGCTCCCGGCGCCGGTATGCTGGTCGCCGGGAGCCCGACCGCCGGCATACTGAAGACCACCCCTTATTGGAGCCCATGTCTAGGCGATTAAAGTTGATACGTTTGAGTGGAAGAAGAATCCTTATTGGCGTGATATGCGACAATAAGGCGTCTTAATTCTTTAGGGGAGCAGACCTTATATTATAATAAATACACCCATATAGCTATTTATAAGGTGAGGCCTTATATATACTGTATATATTTCACATTCATGACATTACACTGTTCCTATAAGTGAAGAGCGGGATTAATGTTTTTGAAGGTAGATGCTAGTCACACCATATGCACAGGCCACACCTCCACAACACTGGTCACCCCCCCCCCCACCACATCACTAACCACACCTCTGTGGGACCACACAATGAAGGTCATTCCGAATTGATCGCTCGCAAGCAACTTTTTGCAGCCATGCAAATGCATAGTCACCGTCCACAGGGGAGTGTATTTTCGCTTTGCAAGTGTGCGATCGCCTGTGCAGCCGAGCAGTACAAAAACAGTTTGTGCAGTTTCTGAGTAGGTCTGGACTTGCTCAGCCGCTGTGATCACTTCAGCCTGTTCTTGCCCGGAATTGATGTCAGACACCCGCCCTGCAAATGTTTGGACCCGCCTGCGTTTTTCCAGACACTCACAGAAAACGGTCAGTTGCCACCCATAAACGCTTTCTTCCTGTCAATCTCCTTGCGTTCGGCTGTGCGAATGGATTCTTCATTAAATCCATCACACAGCAACAATCCGCTTTGTACCCATACAACGCGCCTGCGCATTGCGGTGCATATGCATGCGCAGTTTTGCCGAGGTCTGACCTGATCGCAGCGCTGCAAAAAATTGCTAGCGAGCGATCAACTCGGAATGACCCCCAATAGGCCCTTCATAAATTTCAGCTCCAGGCCTATGTAGACCTTAATCTGGCCCTGGGCGGCGCTAGGAGATCACATGATCTCCCAGCGCCGCACTTCCATACACTGTGACCGAGAGCCGTGTCGCATTGACACGGCTTCCGTTTACACTGGACAGCTTACCGGGTTGAACTAGCAAAAACACAGGTAAATGCTAGTGATGTGCACCGGAAATTTTTCGGGTTTTGTGTTTTGGTTTTGGGTTTGCTTCCGCGGCCGTGTTTTGGGTTCGGACGCGTTTTGGCAAAACCTCACCGAAATTTTTTTGTCGGATTCGGGTGTTTTTTTCAAAAAAACCCTAAAAAACAGCTTAAATCATAGAATTTGGGGGTCATTTTGATCCCATAGTATTATTAACCTCAATAACCATAATTTCCACTCATTTTCAGTCTATTCTGAACACCTCACATCTCACAATATTATTTTTAGTCCTAAAATTTGCACCGAGGTCGCTGGATGGCTAAGCTAAGCGACCCAAGTGGCCGACACAAACACCTGGCCCATCTAGGAGTGGCACTGCAGTGTCAGACAGGATGGCCCTTCAAAAAAATTGTCCCCAAACAGCACATGATGCAAAGAAAAAAAGAGGCGCAATGAGGTAGCTGTGTGACTAAGCTAAGCGACCCAAGTGGCCGACACAAACACCTGGCCCATCTAGGAGTGGCACTGCAGTGTCAGACAGGATGGCACTTCAAAAAAATACTCCCCAAACAGCACATGATGCAAAGAAAAAAAGAGGCGCACCAAGGTCGCTGTGTGACTAAGCTAAGCGACACTAGTGGCCGACACAAACACCTGGCCCATCTAGGAGTGGCACTGCAGGGTCACGCAGGATGGCCCTTCAAAAAAATACTCCCCAAACAGCACATGATGCAAAGAAAAAAAGAGGCGCAATGAGGTAGCTGTGTGACTAAGATAAGCGACCCAAGTGGCCGACACAAACATCTGGCCCATCTAGGAGTGTCACTGCAGTGTCACGCAGGATGGCCCTTCAAAAAAATACTCCCCAAACAGCACATGACGCAAAGAAAAAAAGAGGCGCAATGAGGTAGCTGTGTGACTAAGCTAAGCGACCCTAGTGGCCGACACAAACACCTGGCCCATCTAGGAATGGCACTGCAGTGTCACGCAGGATGGCCCTTCAAAAAAATACTCCCCAAACAGCACATGATGCAAAGAAAAAAAGAGGCGCAATGAGGTCGCTGTGTGACTAAGATAAGCGACCCAAGTGCCCGACACAAACATCTGGCCCATCTAGGAGTGGCACTGCAGTGTCAGACAGGATGGCCCTTTCTAAAACATTGTCCCCAAACAGCACATGATGCAAAGAAAAAAAGAGGCGCAATGAGGTCGCTGTGTGACTAAGCTAAGCGACACAAGTGGCCGACACAAACACCTGGCCCATCTAGAAGTGGCACTGCAGTGTCACGCAGGATGGCCCTTCAAAAAAATACTCCCCAAACAGCACATGATGCAAAGAAAAAAAGAGGCGCAATTAGGTAGCTGTGTGACTAAGATAAGCGACCCAAGTGGCCGACACAAACATCTGGCCCATCTAGGAGTGGCACTGCAGTGTCACGCAGGATGTCCCTTCAAAAAAATACTCCCCAAACAGCACATGATGCAAAGAAAAAAAGAGGCGCAATGAGGTAGCTGTGTGACTAAGATAAGCGACCCAAGTGGCCGACACAAACATCTGGCCCATCTAGGAGTGGCACTGCAGTGTCACGCAGGATGGCCCTTCAAAAAAATACTCCCCAAACAGCACATGATGCAAAGAAAAATGAAAGAAAAAAGAGGTGCAAGATGGAATTGTCCTTGGGCCCTCCCACCCACCCTTATGTTGTATAAACAGGACATGCACACTTTAACGAACCCATCATTTCAGTGACAGGGTCTGCCACACGACTGTGACTGAAATGACTGGTTGGTTTGGGCCCCCACCAAAAAAGAAGCAATCAATCTCTCCTTGCACAAACTGGCTCTACAGAGGCAAGATGTCCACCTCCTCCTCATCGTCCGATTCATCACCCCTTTCACTGTGTACATCCCCCTCCTCACAGATTATTAATTCGTCCCCACTGGAATCCACCATCTCAGGTCCCCGTGTACTTTCTGGAGGCAATTGCTGCTGGTGAATGTCTCCACGGAGGAATTGATTATAATTCATTTTAATGAACATCATCTTCTCCACATTTTCTGGAAGTAACCTCGTACGCCGATTGCTGACAAGGTGAGCGGCTGCACTAAACACTCTTTCGGAGTACACACTGGAGGGAGGGCAACTTAGGTAGAATAAAGCCAGTTTCTGCAAGGGCCTCCAAATTGCCTCTTTTTCCTGCCAGTATATGTACGGACTGTCTGACGTGCCTACTTGGATGCGGTCACTCATATAATCCTCCACCATTCTTTCAATGGTGAAAGAATCATATGCAGTGACAGTAGACGACATGTCAGTAATCGTTGGCAGGTCCTTCAGGCCGGACCAGATGTCAGCACTCGCTCCAGACTGCCCTGCATCACCGCCAGCGGGTGGGCTCGGAATTCTTAGCCTTTTCCTCGCACCCCCAGTTGCAGGAGAATGTGAAGGAGGAGCTGTTGACGGGTCACGTTCCGCTTGACTTGACAATTTTCTCACCAGCAGGTCTTTGAACCCCTGCAGACTTGTGTCTGCCGGAAAGAGAGATACAACGTAGGTTTTAAATCTAGGATCGAGCACGGTGGCCAAAATGTAGTGCTCTGATTTCAACAGATTGACCACCCGTGAATACTGGTTAAGCGAATGAAGAGCTCCATCCACAAGTCCCACATGCCTAGCGGAATCGCTCTGTTTTAGCTCCTCCTTCAATGTCTCCAGCTTCTTCTGCAAAAGCCTGATGAGGGGAATGACCTGACTCAGGCTGGCAGTGTCTGAACTGACTTCACGTGTGGCAAGTTCAAAGGGTTGCAGAACATTGCACAACGTTGAAATCATTCTCCACTGCGCTTGAGACAGTTGCATTCCACCTCCTTTGCCTATATCGTGGCCAGATGTATAGGCTTGAATGGCCTTTTGCTGCTCCTCCATCCTCTGAAGCATATAGAGGGTTGAATTCCACCTCGTTACCACCTCCTGCTTCAGATGATGGCAGGGCAGGTTCAGGTATTTTTGGTGGTGCTCCAGTCTTCTGTACGCGGTGCCTGAACGCCGAAAGTGGCCCGCAATTCTTCGGGCCACCGACAGCATCTCTTGCACGCCCCTGTCGTTTTTTAAATAATTCTGCACCACCAAATTCAAGGTATGTGCAAAACATGGGACGTGCAGGAATTTGCCCAGATGTAATGCACGCACAATATTGCTGGCGTTGTCCGATGTTACAAATCCCCAGGAGAGTCCAATTGGGGTAAGCCATTCTGCGATGATCTTCCTCAGTTGCCGTAAGAGGTTTTCAGCTGTGTGCGTATTCTGGAAAGCGGTGATACAAAGCGTAGCCTGCCTAGGAACGATTTGGCGTTTGCGAGATGCTGCTACTGGTGCCGCCGCTGCTGTTCTTGCAGCGGGAGGCAATACATCTACCCAGTGGGCTGTCACAGTCATATAGTCCTGAGTCTGCCCTGCTCCACTTGTCCACATGTCCGTGGTTAAGTGGACATTGGGTACAACTGCATTTTTTAGGACACTGGTGAGTCTTTTTCTGAGGTCTGTGTACATTTTCGGTATGGCCTGCCTAGAGAAATGGAACCTAGATGGTATTTGGTACCGGGGACACAGTACCTCAATCAAGTCTATAGTTGGCTCTGAATTAACGATGGATACCGGAACCACGTTTCTCACCGCCCAGGCTGCCAAGGCCTCAGTTATCCGCTTTGCAGCAGGATGACTGCTGTGATATTTCATCTTCCTCGCAAAGGACTGTTGGGCAGTCAATTGCTTACTGGAAGTAGTACAAGTGGTCTTCCGACTTCCCCTCTGGGATGACGATCGACTCCCAGCAGCAACAACAGCAGCGCCAGCAGCAGTAGGCGTTACACTCAAGGATGCATCGGAGGAATCCCAGGCAGGAGAGGACTCGTCAGACTTGCCAGTGACATGGCCTGCAGGACTATTGGCTTTCCTGGGTAAAGAGGAAATTGACACTGAGGGAGTTGGTGGTGTGGTTTGCGCGAGCTTGGTTACAAGAGGAAGGGATTTACTGGTCAGTGGACTGCTTCCGCTGTCGCCCAAAGTTTTTGAACTTGTCACTGACTTATGATGAATGCGCTGCAGGTGACGTATAAGGGAGGATGTTCCGAGGTGGTTAACGTCCTTACCCCTACTTATTACAGCTTGACAAAGGCAACACACGGCTTGACACCTGTTGTCCGCATTTGTGTTGTAATAATTCCACACCGAAGAGCTGATTTTTTTTGTATTTTGACCAGGCATGTCAATGGCCATATTCCTCCCACGGACAACAGGCGTCTCCCCGGGTGCCTGACTTAAACAAACCACCTCACCATCAGAATCCTCCTTGTCAATTTCCTCCCCAGCGCCAGCAACACCCATATCCTCATCCTGGTGTACTTCAACAGTGACATCTTCAATTTGACTATCAGGAACTGTACTGCGGGTGCTCCTTCCAGCACTTGCAGGGGGCGTGCAAATGGTGGAAGGCGCAAGCTCTTCCCGTCCAGTGTTGGGAAGGTCAGGCATCGCAACCGACACAATTGGACTCTCCTTGGGGATTTGTGATTTCGAAGAACGCACAGTTCTTTGCTGTGCTTTTGCCAGCTTAAGTCTTTTCTTTTTTCTAGCGAGAGGATGAGTGCTTCCATCCTCATGTGAAGCTGAACCACTAGCCATGAACATAGGCCAGGGCCTCAGCCGTTCCTTGCCACTCCGTGTCGTAAATGGCATATTGGCAAGTTTACGCTTCTCCTCAGACGCTTTTAATTTAGATTTTTGGGTCATTTTACTGATCTTTTGTGTTTTGGATTTTACATGCTCTGTACTATGACATTGGGCATCGGCCTTGGCAGACGACGTTGATGGCATTTCATCGTCTCGGCCATGACTAATGGCAGCAGCTTCAGCACGAGGTGGAAGTGGATCTTGATCTTTCCCTATTTTTTTAACCTCCACATTTTTGTTCTCCATATTTTAATGCGCACAACTAAAAGGCACCACAGGTATACAATGAGAATGGATGGATAGTATACTTTATGGATGACGAGTGACGACACAGAGGTAGGTACAGCAGTGGCCTACCGTACTGCTATATACAATATAATGGACCTGGTGGACACTGTCAGCAGACTGCGTTTATAGTATAAAGAAAAAAAGACACCACAGGTATACAATGTAGATGGATGGATAGTATACTTATGGACGACGAGTGACGACACAGAGGTAGGTACAGCAGTGGCCTACCGTACTGCTATATACAGTATAATGGACCTGGTGGACACTGTCAGCAGACTGCGTTTATAGTATATAAAAAAAGACACCACAGGTATACAATGTAGATGGATAGATACTTAGTATACTTATGGACGACGAGTGACGACACAGAGGTAGGTACAGCAGTGGCCTACCGTACTGCTATATACAGTATAATGGACCTGGTGGACACTGTCAGCAGACTGCGTTTATAGTATAAAAAAAAAAGACACCACAGGTATACAATGTAGATGGATGGATAGTATACTTATGGGCGACGAGTGACGACACAGAGGTAGGTACAGCAGTGGCCTACCGTACTGCTATATACAGTATAATGGACCTGGTGGACACTGTCAGCAGACTGCATTTATAGTATAAAAAAAAAGACACCACAGGTATACAATGTAGATGGATGGATAGTATACTTATGGACGACGAGTGACGACACAGAGGTAGGTACAGCAGTGGCCTTCCGTACCGCTATATACAGTATAATGGACCTGGTGGACACTGTCAGCAGACTGCGTTTATAGTATAAAAAAAAAGACACCACAGGTATACAATGTAGATGGATGGATAGTATACTTATGGGCGACGAGTGACGACACAGAGGTAGGTACAGCAGTGGCCTACCGTACTGCTATATACAGTATAATGGACCTGGTGGACCCTGTCAGCAGACTGCGTTTATAGTATAAAAAAAAAAGACACCACAGGTATACAATGTAGATGGATGGATAGTATACTTATGGACGACGAGTGACGACACAGAGGTACGTACAGCAGTGGCCTACCGTACTGCTATATACAGTATAATGGACCTGGTGGACACTGTCAGCAGACTGCGTTTATAGTATAAAGAAAACAAGACACCACAGGTATACAATGAGAATGGATGGATAGTATACTTATGGACGACGAGTAACGACACAGAGGTAGGTACAGCAGTGGCCTACCGTACTGCTATATACAGTATAATGGACCTGGTGGACACTGTCAGCAGACTGCGTTTATAGTATAAAAAAAAGACACCACAGGTATACAATGTAGATGGATAGATACTTAGTATACTTATGGACGACGAGTGACGACACAGAGGTAGGTACAGCAGTGGCCTACCGTACTGCTATATACAGTATAATGGACCTGGTGGACACTGTCAGCAGACTGCGTTTATAGTATAAAAAAAAAGACACCACAGGTATACAATGTAGATGGATGGATAGTATACTTATGGACGACGAGTGACGACACAGAGGTAGGTACAGCAGTGGCCTACCATACTGCTATATACAGTATAATGGACCTGGTGGACACTGTCAGCAGACTGCGTTTATAGTATAAAAAAAAAGACACCACAGGTATACAATGTAGATAGATGGATAGTATACTTATGGACGACGAGTGACGACACAGAGGTAGGTACAGCAGTGGCCTACCGTACTGCTATATACAGTATAATGGACCTGGTGGACACTGTCAGCAGACTGCGTTTATAGTATAAAAAAAAAGACACCACAGGTATACAATGTAGATGGATGGATAGTATACTTATGGACGACGAGTAACGACACAGAGGTAGGTACAGCAGTGGCCTACCGTACTGCTATATACAGTATAATGGACCTGGTGGACACTGTCAGCAGACTGCGTTTATAGTATAAAAAAAAAAAGACACCACAGGTATACAATGTAGATGGATAGATACTTAGTATACTTATGGACGACGAGTGACGACACAGAGGTAGGTACAGCAGTGGCCTACCGTACTGCTATATACAGTATAATGGACCTGGTGGACACTGTCAGCAGACTGCGTTTATAGTATAAAAAAAAAGACACCACAGGTATACAATGTAGATGGATGGATAGTATACTTATGGACGACGAGTGACGACACAGAGATAGGTACAGCAGTGGCCTACCATACTGCTATATACAGTATAATGGACCTGGTGGACACTGTCAGCAGACTGCGTTTATAGTATAAAAAAAAAGACACCACAGGTATACAATGTAGATAGATGGATAGTATACTTATGGACGACGAGTGACGACACAGAGGTAGGTACAGCAGTGGCCTACCGTACTGCTATATACAGTATAATGGACCTGGTGGACACTGTCAGCAGACTGCGTTTATAGTATAAAAAAAAGACACCACAGGTATACAATGTAGATGGATGGATAGTATACTTATGGACGACGAGTGACGACACAGAGGTAGGTACAGCAGTGGCCTACCGTACTGCTATATACAGTATAATGGACCTGGTGGACACTGTCAGCAGACTGCGTTTATAGTATAAAGAAAAAAAGACACCACAGGTATACAATGTAGATGGATGGATAGTATACTTATGGACGACGAGTGACGACACAGAGGTAGGTACAGCAGTGGCCTACCGTACTGCTATATACAGTATAATGGACCTGGTGGACACTGTCAGCAGACAGCGTTTATAGTATAAAAAAAAAGACACCACAGGTATACAATGTAGATGGATGGATAGTATACTTATGTACGACGAGTGACGACACAGAGGTAGGTACAGTAGTGGCCTACCGTACTGCTATATACAGTATAATGGACCTGGTGGACACTGTCAGCAGACTGCGTTTATA
The DNA here is from genome assembly GCF_028390025.1 of Pseudophryne corroboree. Taxonomy (NCBI): domain Eukaryota; kingdom Metazoa; phylum Chordata; class Amphibia; order Anura; family Myobatrachidae; genus Pseudophryne; species Pseudophryne corroboree. The sequence continues at coordinate 252,854,111 of NC_086448.1, read as the reverse complement.
GTATAAAAAAAAGACACCACAGGTATACAATGTAGATGGATGGATAGTATACTTATGGACGACAAGTGACGACACAGAGGTAGGTACAGCAGTGGCCTACCGTACTGCTATATACAGTATAATGAACCTGGTGGACACTGTCTGCAGACTGCGTTTATAGTATAAAAAAAGACACCACAGGTATACAATGTAGATGGATGGATAGTATACTTATGGACGACGAGTGACGACACAGAGGTAGGTACAGCAGTGGCCTACCGTACTGCTATATACAGTATAATGGACCTGGTGGACCCTGTCAGCAGACTGCGTTTATAGTATAAAAAAAAAGACACCACAGGTATACAATGTAGATGGATGGATAGTATACTTATGGACGACGAGTGACGACACAGAGGTACGTACAGCAGTGGCCTACCGTACTGCTATATACAGTATAATGGACCTGGTGGACACTGTCAGCAGACTGCGTTTATAGTATAAAGAAAAAAAGACACCACAGGTATACAATGAAAATGGATGGATAGTATACTTATGGACGACGAGTGACGACACAGAGGTAGGTACAGCAGTGGCCTACCGTACTGCTATATACAGTATAATGGACCTGGTGGACACTGTCAACAGACTGCGTTTATAGTATAAAAAAAAAAAGACACCACAGGTATACAATGTAGATGGATGGATAGTATACTTATGGACGACGAGTGACGACACAGAGGTAGGTACAGCAGTGGCCTACCATACTGCTATATACAGTATAATGGACCTGGTGGACACTGTCAGCAGACTGCGTTTATAGTATAAAAAAAAAAAGACACCACAGGTATACAATGTAGATAGATGGATAGTATACTTATGGACGACGAGTGACGACACAGAGGTAGGTACAGCAGTGGCCTACCGTACTGCTATATACAGTATAATGGACCTGGTGGACACTGTCAGCAGACTGCGTTTATAGTATAAAAAAAAAGACACCACAGGTATACAATGTAGATGGATGGATAGTATACTTATGGACGACGAGTGACGACACAGAGGTAGGTACAGCAGTGGCCTACCGTACTGCTATATACAGTATAATGGACCTGGTGGACACTGTCAGCAGACTGCGTTTATAGTATAAAGAAAAAAAGACACCACAGGTATACAATGTAGATGGATGGATAGTATACTTATGGGCGACGAGTGACGACACAGAGGTAGGTACAGCAGTGGCCTACCGTACTGCTATATACAGTATAATGGACCTGGTGGACACTGTCAGCAGACTGCGTTTATAGTATATAAAAAAAAAAAAAAGACACCACAGGTATACAATGTAGATGGATGGATAGTATACTTATGGACGACAAGTGACGACACAGAGGTAGGTACAGCAGTGGCCTACCGTACTGCTATATACAGTATAATGAACCTGGTGGACACTGTCTGCAGACTGCGTTTATAGTATAAAAAAAGACACCACAGGTATACAATGTAGATGGATGGATAGTATACTTATGGACGACGAGTGACGACACAGAGGTAGGTACAGCAGTGGCCTACCGTACTGCTATATACAGTATAATGGACCTGGTGGACACTGTCAGCAGACTGCGTTTATAGTATAAAGAAAAAAAGACACCACAGGTATACAATGTAGATGGATGGATAGTATACTTATGGACGACGAGTGACGACACAGAGGTAGGTACAGCAGTGGCCTACCGTACTGCTATATACAGTATAATGGACCTGGTGGACACTGTCAGCAGACTGCGTTTATAGTATAAAAAAAAAAGACACCACAGGTATACAATGTAGATGGATGGATAGTATACTTATGGACGACGAGTGACGACACAGAGGTAGGTACAGCAGTGGCCTACCGTACTGCTATATACAGTATAATGGACCTGGTGGACCCTGTCAGCAGACTGCGTTTATAGTATAAAAAAAAGACACCACAGGTATACAATGTAGATGGATGGATAGTATACTTATGGACGACGAGTGACGACACAGAGGTAGGTACAGCAGTGGCCTACCGTACTGCTATATACAGTATAATGGACCTGGTGGACACTGTCAGCAGACTGCGTTTATAGTATAAAAAAAAAGACACCACAGGTATACAATGTAGATGGATGGATAGTATACTTATGGACGACGAGTGACGACACAGAGGTAGGTACAGCAGTGGCCTACCGTACTGCTATATACAGTATAATGGACCTGGTGGACACTGTCAGCAGACTGCGTTTATAGTATAAAAAAAAAAAGACACCACAGGTATACAATGTAGATGGATGGATAGTATACTTATGGACGACGAGTGACGACACAGAGGTAGGTACAGCAGTGGCCTACCGTACTGCTATATACAGTATAATGGACCTGGTGGACCCTGTCAGCAGACTGCATTTATAGTATAAAAAAAAAAGACACCACAGGTATACAATGTAGATGGATGGATAGTATACTTATGGACGACGAGTGACGACACAGAGGTAGGTACAGCAGTGGCCTACCGTACTGCTATATACAGTATAATGGACCTGGTGGACACTGTCAGCAGACTGCGTTTATAGTATTAAAAAAAAGACACCACAGGTATACAATGTAGATGGATGGATACTTAGTATACTTATGGACGACGAGTGACGACACAGAGGTAGGTACAGCAGTGGCCTACCATACTGCTATATACAGTATAATGGACCTGGTGGACACTGTCAGCAGACTGCGTTTATAGTATAAAAAAAAGACCACAGGTATACAATGTAGATGGATGGATAGTATACTTATGGACGACGAGTGACGACACAGAGGTAGGTACAGCAGTGGCCTACCGTACTGCTATATACAGTATAATGGACCTGGTGGACACTGTCAGCAGACTGCAATTATAGTATAAAGAAAAAAAGACACCACAGGTATACAATGTAGATGGATGGATAGTATACTTATGGACGACGAGTGACGACACAGAGGTAGGTACTAGAGATGTGCACTTGAAATTTTTCGGGTTTTGTGTTTTGGTTTTGGGTTCGGTTCCGCGGCCGTGTTTTGGGTTCGACCGCGTTTTGGCAAAACCTCACCGAATTTTTTTTTGTCTGATTCGGGTGTGTTTTGGATTCGGGTGTTTTTTTCAAAAAACCCTAAAAAACAGCTTAAATCATAGAATTTGGGGGTCATTTTGATCCCAAAGTATTATTAACCTCAAAAACCATAATTTCTACTCATTTTCAGTCTATTCTGAACACCTCACAATATTATTTTTAGTCCTAAAATTTGCACCGAGGTCGCTGGATGACTAAGCTAAGCGACCCAAGTGGCCGACAAAAACACCTGGCCCATCTAGGAGTGGCACTGCAGTGTCACGCAGGATGGCCCTTCCAAAAAACACTCCCCAAACAGCACATGACGCAAAGAAAAAAAGAGGCGCAATGAGGTAGCTGTGTGAGTAAGCTAAGCGACCCTAGTGGCCGACACAAACACCTGGCCCATCTAGGAGTGGCACTGCAGTGTCTCGCAGGATGGCCTTTCCAAAAAACACTCCCCAAACAGCACATGACGCAAAGAAAAAAAGAGGCGCAATGAGGTAGCTGTGTGAGTAAGCTAAGCGACCCTAGTGGCCGACACAAACACCTGGCCCATCTAGGAGTGGCACTGCAGTGTCACGCAGGATGGCCCTTCTCAAAAAACACTCCCCAAACAGCACATGACGCAAAGAAAAAAAGAGGCGCAATGAGGTAGCTATGCGAGTAAGATAAGCGACCCTAGTGGCCGACACAAACACCTGGCCCATCTAGGAGTGGCACTGCAGTGTCACGCAGGATGGCCCTTCCAAAAAACACTCCCCAAACAGCACATGACGCAAAGAAAAAAAGAGGCGCAATGAGGTAGCTGTGTGAGTAAGCTAAGCGACCCTAGTGGCCGACACAAACACCTGGCCCATCTAGGAGTGGCACTGCAGTGTCACGCAGGATGGCCCTTCCAAAAAACACTCCCCAAACAGCACATGACGCAAAGAAAAAAAGAGGCGCAATGAGGTAGCTGTGTGAGTAAGCTAAGCGACCCTAGTGGCCGACACAAACACCTGGCCCATCTAGGAGTGGCACTGCAGTGTCACGCAGGATGGCCCTTCCAAAAAACACTCCCCAAACAGCACATGACGCAAAGAAAAAAAGAGGCGCAATGAGGTAGCTGTGTGAGTAAGCTAAGCGACCCTAGTGGCCGACACAAACACCTGGCCCATCTAGGAGTGGCACTGCAGTGTCACGCAGGATGGCCCTTCCAAAAAACACTCCCCAAACAGCACATGACGCAAAGAAAAAAAAGAGGCGCAATGAGGTAGCTGTGTGAGTAAGCTAAGCGACCCTAATGGCCGACACAAACACCTGGCCCATCTAGGAGTGGCACTGCAGTGTCACGCAGGATGGCCCTTCCAAAAAATACTCCCCAAACAGCACATGACGCAAAGAAAAAAAGAGGCGCAATGAGGTAGCTGTGTGAGTAAGCTAAGCGACCCTAGTGGCCGACACAAACACCTGGCCCATCTAGGAGTGGCACTGCAGTGTCACGCAGGATGGCCCTTCCAAAAAACACTCCCCAAACAGCACATGACGCAAAGAAAAATGAAAGAAAAAAGAGGTGCAAGATGGAATTGTCCTTGGGCCCTCCCACCCACCCTTATGTTGTATAAACAGGACATGCACACTTTAACCAACCCATCATTTCAGTGACAGGGTCTGCCACACGACTGTGACTGAAATGACGGGTTGGTTTGGACCCCCACCAAAAAAGAAGCAATTAATCTCTCCTTGCACAAACTGGCTCTACAGAGGCAAGATGTCCACCTCATCATCATCCTCCGATATATCACCGTGTACATCCCCCTCCTCACAGATTATCAATTCGTCCCCACTGGAATCCACCATCTCAGCTCCCTGTGTACTTTGTGGAGGCAATTGCTGCTGGTCAATGTCTCCACGGAGGAATTGATTATAATTCATTTTAATGAACATCATCTTCTCCACATTTTCTGGAAGTAACCTCGTACGCCGATTGCTGACAAGGTGAGCGGCGGCACTAAACACTCTTTCGGAGTACACACTTGTGGAAGGGCAACTTAGGTAGAATAAAGCCAGTTTGTGCAAGGGCCTCCAAATTGCCTCTTTTTCCTGCCAGTATAAGTACGGACTGTCTGACGTGCCTACTTGGATGCGGTCACTCATATAATCCTCCACCATTCTTTCAATGGGGAGAGAATCATATGCAGTGCCAGTAGACGACATGTCCGTAATCGTTGGCAGGTCCTTCAGTCCGGACCAGATGTCAGCATCAGCAGTCGCTCCAGACTGCCCTGCATCACCGCCAGCGGGTGGGCTCGGAATTCTGAGCCTTTTCCTCGCACCCCCAGTTGCGGGAGAATGTGAAGGAGGAGATGATGACAGGTCGCGTTCCGCTTGACTTGACAATTTTCTCACCAGCAGGTCTTTGAACCCCAGCAGACTTGTGTCTGCCAGAAAGAGAGATCCAAGGTAGGTTTTAAATCTAGGATCGAGCACGGTGGCCAAAATGTAGTGCTCTGATTTCAACAGATTGACCACCCGTGAATCCTTGTTAAGCGAATTAAGGGCTCCATCCACAAGTCCCACATGCCTAGCGGAATCGCTCTGTGTTAGCTCCTCCTTCAATGTCTCCAGCTTCTTCTGCAAAAGCCTGATGAGGGGAATGACCTGACTCAGGCTGGCAGTGTCTGAACTGACTTCACGTGTGGCAAGTTCAAAGGGCAGCAGAACCTTGCACAACGTTGAAATCATTCTCCACTGCGCTTGAGACAGGTGCATTCCACCTCCTATATCGTGCTCAATTGTATAGGCTTGAATGGCCTTTTGCTGCTCCTCCAACCTCTGAAGCATATATAGGGTTGAATTCCACCTCGTTACCACTTCTTGCTTCAGATGATGGCAGGGCAGGTTCAGGCGTTTTTGGTGGTGCTCCAGTTTTCTGTACGTGGTGCCTGTACGCCGAAAGTGTCCCGCAATTCTTCTGGCCACCGACAGCATCTCTTGCACGCCCCTCTCGTTTTTTAAATAATTCTGCACCACCAAATTCAAGGTATGTGCAAAACATGGGACGTGGGCTGTCACAGTCATATAGTCCAGACCCTGCCCTGCTCCACTTGTCCACATGTCCGTGGTTAAGTGGACATTGGGTACAGCTGCATTTTTTAGGACACTGGTGACTCTTTTTCTGAGGTCTGTGTACATTTTCGGTATCGCCTGCCTAGAGAAATGGAACCTAGATGGTATTTGGTACCGGGGACACAGTACCTCCAACAAGTCTCTAGTTGGCTCTGCAGTAATGATGGATACCGGAACCACGTTTCTCACCACCCAGGATGCCAAGGCCTCAGTTATCCGCTTTGCAGTAGGATGACTGCTGTGATATTTCATCTTCCTCGCAAAGGACTGTTGGACAGTCAATTGCTTGGTGGAAGTAGTAAAAGTGGTCTTACGACTTCCCCTCTGGGATGACCATCGACTCCCAGCAGCAACAACAGCAGCGCCAGCAGCAGTAGGCGTTATACGCAAGGATGCATCGGAGGAATCCCAGGCAGGAGAGGACTCGTCAGAATTGCCAGTGACATGGCCTGCAGGACTATTGGCATTCCTGGGGAAGGAGGAAATTGACACTGAGGGAGTTGGTGGGGTGGTTTGCGTGAGCTTGGTTACAAGAGGAAGGGATTTACTGGTCAGTGGACTGCTTCCGCTGTCGCCCAAAGTTTTTGAACTTGTCACTGACTTATTATGAATGCGCTGCAGGTGACGTATAAGGGAGGATGTTCCGAGGTGGTTAACGTCCTTACCCCTACTTATTACAGCTTGACAAAGGCAACACACGGCTTGACAAATGTTGTCCGCATTTCTGGTGAAATACTTCCACACCGAAGAGCTGATTTTTTTGGTATTTTCACCAGGCATGTCAACGGCCCTATTCCTCCCACGGACAACAGGTGTCTCCCCGGGTGCCTGACTTAAACAAACCACCTCACCATCAGAATCCTCCTTGTCAATTTCCTCCCCAGCGCCAGCAACACCCATATCCTCCTCATCCTGGTGTACTTCAACACTGACATCTTCAATCTGACTATCAGGAACTGGACTGCGGGTGCTCCTTCCAGCACTTGCAGGGGGCGTGCAAATGGTGGAAGGCGCATGCTCTTCACGTCCAGTGTTGGGAAGGTCAGGCATCGCAACCGACACAATTGGACTCTCCTTGTGGATGTGGGATTTCGAAGAACGCACAGTTCTTTGCTGTGCTTTTGCCAGCTTGAGTCTTTTCATTTTTCTAGCGAGAGGCTGAGTGCTTCCATCCTCATGTGAAGCTGAACCACTAGCCATGAACATAGGCCAGGGCCTCAGCCGTTCCTTGCCACTCCGTGTGGTAAATGGCATATTGGCAAGTTTACGCTTCTCCGACGACAATTTTATTTTAGATTTTTGAGTCCTTTTTTTACTGATATTTGGTGTTTTGGATTTTACATGCTCTGTACTATGACATTGGGCATCGGCCTTGGCAGACGACGTTGATGGAATTTCATCGTCTCGGCCATGACTAGTGGCAGCAGCTTCAGCACGAGGTGGAAGTCGATCTTGATCTTTCCCTATTTTTGGAACCTCAACATTTTTGTTCTCCAGATTTTAATAGGCACAACTAAAAGGCACCTCAGGTAAACAATGGAGATGGATGGATACTAGTATACTTATGGATGGACGAGCGACTGCCGACACAGAGGTAGCTACAGCCGTGGACTACCGTACTGTGTCTGCTGCTAATATAGACTGGATGATAATGAGATAAAAATAAAATATATATATATATCACACTAGTACTGCAGCCGGACAGGTATATATATTATGTAATGACGGACCTGCTGGACACTGTCTGTCAGCACTGCAGACTCCTAAAGTAAGCTACTAGTATCAAGAAGATAGAAAAAAAAACCACGGGTAGGTGATATACAATTATGGATGGACGAGCGACTGCCGACACAGAGGTAGCTACAGCCGTGGACTACCGTACTGTGTCTGCTGCTAATATAGACTGGATGATAATGAGATAAAAATAAAATATATATATATATATATATCACACTAGTACTGCAGCCGGACAGGTATATATATTATGTAATGACGGACCTGCTGGACACTGTCTGTTAGCACTGCAGACTCCTAAAGTAAGCTACTAGTATCAAGAAGATAGAAAAAAAAACCACGGGTAGGTGGTATACAATTATGGATGGACGAGCGACTGCCGACACAGAGGTAGCTACAGCCGTGGACTACCGTACTGTGTCTGCTGCTAATATAGACTGGATGATAATGAGATAAAAATTAAATATATATATATATATATATCACACTAGTACTGCAGCCGGACAGGTATATATATTATGTAATGACGGACCTGCTGGACACTGTCTGTCAGCACTGCAGACTCCTAAAGTAAGCTACTAGTATCAAGAAGATAGAAAAAAAAACCACGGGTAGGTGGTATACAATTATGGATGGACGAGCGACTGCCGACACAGAGGTAGCTACAGCCGTGGACTACCGTACTGTGTCTGCTGCTAATATAGACTGGATGATAATGAGATAAAAATAAAATATATATATATATATATCACACTAGTACTGCAGCCGGACAGGTATATATATTATGTAATGACGGACCTGCTGGACACTGTCTGTCAGCACTGCAGACTCCTAAAGTAAGCTACTAGTATCAAGAAGATAGAAAAAAAAAAACCACGGGTAAGTGGTATACAATTATGGATGGACGAGCGACTGCCGACACAGAGGTAGCTACAGCCGTGGACTACCGTACTGTGTCTGCTGCTAATATAGACTGGATGATAATGAGATAAAATTAAAATATATATATATATATCACACTAGTACTGCAGCCGGACAGGTATATATTATGTAATGACGGACCTGCTGGACACTGTCTGCAGAATGCGTTTATAAAAACACCACACGACGAGTGTTTAACTTTTTCAGGCAGACAATCACAATATACTGGTGGTCAGCAGACAATCACAATATACTGGTGGTCAGTGGTCACTGGTCAGTCACACTGGCAGTGGCACTCTGGCAGCAAAAGTGTGCACTGTACTTAAAATATGTACTCCTGCTATAACTGCTCCCCAGTCTCCCCCACAATTAAGCTGTGTGAGCAGTGAGCACTCAGCACAGTCAGATAATGATATACAGTATTACATATGATGCAGCACACTGGGCTGAGCACAGATATGGTATGTGACTGTGTCACACTGTGTATCGTTTTTTTTTCAGGCAGAGAACGGATTAATTAAACTGGTGGTGGTCACTGGTCACTGGTCACACTATCAGCAAGTAGTACTCCGTCCTAAGCAGACAATCACAATATACTGGTGGTCAGTGTGGTCACTGGTCAGTCACACTGGCAGTGTGGCACTCTGGCAGCAAAAGTGTGCACTGTACTTAAAATATATTATTTATGTACTCCTGCTCTAACTGCTCCCCAGTCTCCCCCACAATTAAGCTGTGTGAGCAGTGAGCACTCAGCACAGTCAGATATACAGTATTACATATGATGATGCAGCACACTGAGGCTGAGCACAGATATGGTATGTGACTGTGTCACACTGTGTATCGTTTTTTTTCAGGCAGAGAACGGATTAATTAAACTGGTGGTCAATGGTCACACTATCAGCAAGTAGTAGTACTCCAGTCCTAATATGCTCCCCAAAATTAGTAAATACTAAATAGTGTCTCTAACTCTCTACTCTCTTCTCTATAAACGGAGAGGACGCCAGCCACGTCCTCTCCCTATCAATCTCAATGCATGTGTGAAAATGGCGGCGACGCGCGGCTCCTTATATAGAATCCGAGTCTCGCGATAGAATTCGAGCCTCGCGAGAATCCGACAGCGGGATGATGACGTTCGGACGCGCTCGGGTTAGCCGAGCAAGGCGGGAAGGTTCGAACCTGCCTCGGACCCGTGTAAAAAGGCTGAAGTTCGGGGGGGTTCGGATTCCGAGGAACCGAACCCGCTCATCACTAGTAGGTACAGCAGTGGCCTACCGTACTGCTATATACAGTATAATGGACCTGGTGGACACTGTCAGCAGACTGCGTTTATAGTATAAAAAAAAAAGACACCACAGGTATACAATGTAGATGGATGGATACTTAGTATACTTATGGACGACGAGTGACGACACAGAGGTAGGTACAGCAGTGGCCTACCGTACTGCTATATACAGTATAATGGACCTGGTGGACACTGTCAGCAGACTGCGTTTATAGTATTAAAAAAAAAAAGACACCACAGGAGTGTTTTTCAGGCAGACAAACGTATACTGGTGGTCACTGTCAGCAAAACTGTGCACTGTACTCCTGCTATAGCTGCTCCCCAGTCCCCACAATTAAGCAGTGTGAGCACTCAGCACAGATATATCATGCAGCACACTGAGCACAGATATGGTATGGAGTGTTTTTTTCAGGCAGAGAACGGATAAAAAAACTGGTGGTCACTATTAGCAAAACTCTGCACTGTACTCCTCCTAACAGCTGCTCCCCACAATAAGCTAAGCAATCAGATCAACTGTGTAGTATATAACTATATAAACGGAGAGGACGCCAGCCACGTCCTCTCCCTATCAATCTCAATGCACGTGTGAAAATGGCAGCGACGCGCGGCTGCTTATATAGAATCCGAATCTCGCGAGAATCCGACAGCGGGATGATGACGTTCGGGCGCGCTCGGGTTAATCGGGCCATACGGGAGAATCCGAGTATGGCTCGGACCCGTCTAAAAAGGGTGAAGTTCGGGGGGGTTCGGTTTCTCGGAAACCGAACCCACTCATCACTAGTAAATGCGCACCCCGTGCATTTACCCGTGTTTTTTGAGCTAGTGGAAAATGGGTATCAGTCTAGCTTCGATTAAGCCTAAAGATGATGTACAATTTTGCTCCCTCTACGTAAAATAAATGTAGTCTGCAGAACATCAGAGCATCAAGAACACTTCTAAAAAACAAAGTACCATTTATGTTTGGTGCAGATAGTATGAAAGTTAAGTGTAGTGAAACAACGCAGACAGTATTCTTTGTGAGTGACTCCCCACAATGCGCTGCACCTCTGTACATACTGTACTACGCGTCTCCACGCTCGCTCACACACTAACTCGGCCGAGAGAGCGCGCCTGCCTGGCCACGCCCTTCGGTCACTAGGCAACTGTCCTCTGTGCCGTCGCTGTTACTGTTTACACCGTTACCCGGGAAACGGGCAGCCGGGTCCCGCTGAGCAGCCGCCGACCACCGGCACTGCACTATGTGAGTACACAGGGGCAGGATGGCTGGGGCGGGAGTCACACTGTCTGGGAACTTTCCACTCACTAAGGAAGAAAATATTGCATTTGGATTTAATGTGAGGTTAATCAATTAATTAAGATAGGCTATGAAATGGATCTCTAGCAATCAAGTGGTTACATGAAATAGCGGTAATTGCATTAGAATCTGGGTACACATTTAGTGATGTGTACCCAGTCTGTCATCACTGCCGACAGGACCTGGCATGCAGCAAGTGTATACATATTTGCCGCATGCCAGGTCCAAAAGTGGTAGAGCCACGTAACATGCTGCGTTCTGCAGCACGTAATCGCTAGCGACATCCCTCTTCGTCCCTGCTGCAGGGCCGACGGCTGATGTCACCATTGACACACAAGAGCACACATATCATGGGTACACCCTAGACAATGTCCCCGATATGTTGCTCCGATCTGCGGGATTCGGCAACATATCGTCTAATGCAGGCATTCCCAACTATGGTCCTCAAGGCACACCAACAGTGCAGGTTTTAGTGATATCCAGGCTTCAGCACAGATGGTTAAATCATAATAACTGAGCTACTAATTAAGTCACCTGTGCTGCAGCCTGGATATCACTAAAACCTGCACTCAGTGCTGGCCCTAACCAATATGATGCCCTAGGCAAGATTTTGGCTGGTGCCCCCTAGCACCGCCACTAGTTCTGCAGGAGATGCCTGGCATGAGTCAGCTGGCAGCTCTGCTAACATCGGGCGCCTTTTGTTTATGAAAATGCATCTTATTTGCATTACTGTGTGGCTAGGATGCACAAGCAGCTTCTGCTGATTAAAATGATATGCAGCATGCCTATATTCTGTGTGCGACTGCGGCTGTATCTGCATACGAAATGCTACATTGCAGTGATTTCCAGGAATACACTGCAACGTAGCATTTCGTATGCAGATACAGCCGCAGTCACACACAGAATATAGGCATGCCACATATCATTTTAATCAGCAGAAGCTGCTGGTGCCCCTAAGCATACCAAATGCCCTAGGCATTTGCCTAGTTTGCCTATACCTAAGGCCGGCTCTGCCTGCACTGTTGGTGTGCCCTGAGGACCGTGGTTGGGAATGCCTGGTCTAATGCAGAGGTTCTCAAACTCTGTTCTCTGGACCCCAGTCAAAGTTTTCCAGGTCACCCAGCAGGTGCACAGCTGTATTAATTACTCACTGACACATTTTAAAAGGTCCACAGGTGGAACTGATTATTTCACTTGCGATTCTATGAGGAGACCTGCAAAACATGCACTGTGTGGGGTCCTGAGGACCGAGTTTGTGAACCTGTGGTCCAATGTGGTTCCGGTATGAATGGTCGACCATGTTATGGTCGACAGTCATTAGGTCGACCACTACTGGTCGACATTGACATGGTCACATGGTCGACACATGAAAATGTCGACACATGAAAGGTCGACACATAAAAAGGTCGACATGAGTTTTTAAACTTTTTTTGGTGTCTTTTTTTGCGTAAAGTGACTGGGAACCCCAATTAGGGCACCGCGTCCCCTCGCATGGCTCGCTTCGCTCGCCATGCTTCGGGCATGGTGCCTTCGCTCCGCTACCGCTTCGCTCGGCACAGATTACCATTCCAATCGTAGTCCACGTGGATCGTAAAGTATGGAAAAGTTCCCCAAAAGAAAAAAAAGTAAAAAAACTCATGTCGACCTTTTCATGTGTCGGCCATTTTCATGTGTCGACCATGTGTCCATGTCGACCATGTCAATGTCGACCAATAGTGGTCAACCTAATGACTGTCGACCATGTGAACGGATACCGTCCAATGTGTACCCACCTTAACATTGCCTAAACTGTGAAGTACTGTTGCACATCCACAGTTAATATATATATATATATATATATATATATATATATATATATATATGTGTGTGTGTGGTTGCAATTAAAGGGGGATTAAAGGAAGATAGGAGAGTCACGTTCAATGATTGTAGTCATTTTCTGTATATTACCTTTATAGCAGTAAATGCATACTTGCCTATCTGACCCTCTCCATGAGGGAGAAAATGCTCTGTTCCTGGACTTTCCTTGTAATGTATGATTGCCATCACCTGTGGTGAGCTAGTTAATTGATAAGAAAGGTGTTTCACCACAGGTGATGGCAATCATACATTACCAGGAAAGTCCAGGAATAGAGCATTTTCTCCCTCATGGAGAGGGTCAGGTAGGCAAGTACGAGTAAATGTTGGCCGTGTTTTATTCTGCAGCCCATAATAGACAAATGTGTTTATGATGCGCACATCTTTTTGGCTTGCATGTGTGACCAACAAGCCTGCCTCTCTGGGATAACATACATACTGTACAGTGCATGCATTGTAACATTGGCGCAGACAATGAACATGTAGTGGAATCTGATATGACACCTGGCTGTAATGTGATTTCCATTGTATTACGTTGGGGGAATTTGATATATGTTACAGGCTGATGTGATGCCTGAAATGTGGTGTATAAAAATAGAGTGCAGATGGAATGTGTAAAGTAGGATGGGTGGTGTGAGATCTTGATGGCAGGTTATAAGCGACGATGTGCTATGGGCAGAATTGGGTTGTCAAAAATGAAACTGCTGCATACAAATTGTTTGGATACTGTAAATCATTTCTGAAATATTTAATATGTCTTTGTACAGCGTGACATTGAATTATACTATAATTGTCCAAAGAGGTTTGATGTACACATTACAGTTAACATGCATATTACGGTATATACCAATGCAGTTTATGAAATATGGCGGTACTTGCAACCTGCAATCGCAATCTCAGAAAAACATTCCTGTATTTTTGCCGCCATTCACGGTCACCAGACACAAATGGTCCATGACTGTCAAGTACTTTGGTAAAGTAATACTCACTGCAAGTGGCATCGTACAGGCATGCATGCCGACATTCTGGCTGCCCCCTCTGAGAGGAGGCAGCTAGGTCGTCAAAGGGGGAGGGTGGAGTGGCACGTGAGGGCGTAACGTGGGGGTGGTGAAGAATGGGTGTGGGACCGGGGCATGGGATCACGTCATTGTGGCCCCGCCACACTAATGCCAAGATTACCGTCATTTTGAGTGAGAAGGCGGGGCTACGATGATGCGATTCAGCGTGAATTGGACCCCTTTCCGGACAGCGACAACTGCAAGGGATTGCTGGGGACTGTGGGTGGGGGTCATCTGGCCGGGAGACTTAAACACTCTTCCGGGAGAGCCACCCGATTTTCGTGAGTCTACCGGCGATTCCGGGAGAGTAGGCAACTATGCGTTAAGGTACCTTGGTGCATGCGCAGTGTGACTGATACATTCACAGTTTGTTGATAATCGCTGATCTCCGTAAATATCAGCATTGCGCATATCCCTGACTCAGGCCCAGTGTGATGCATTTGATCATGCGCAGAGACTTTCCTTTTTCACTGTTGGTTGTGTGACCATGGTAAGGTTAAGAGGTTTTAGTCTACTGGAGTTTAGAGTATTCCAGTTGCACTATACAACTGCCATTTATTCTTGTCCCTCCTGTTTATGTCAAAGATGAATTGTGTGATTTGTTCATACTTGCCTACCTGCCCCTCTCCATGAGGGAGAAAATGCTCTGTTCCTGGACTTTCCTGGTAATATATGATTGCCATCACCTGTGGTGAGCTGGGTAATTGATAAGAAAGGTGTTTCACCACAGGTGATGGCAATCATACATCACCAGGAAAGTCCAGGAACAGAGCATTTTCTCCCTCATGGAGAGGGGCAGGTAGGCAAGTATGGATTTGTTGTAGGGGTTAGAGCATACTTGCCTACCTGACCCTCTCCATGAGGGAGAAAATGCTCTGTTCCTGGACTTTCCTGGTGATGTATGATTGCCATCACCTGTGGTGAGTTAGTTAATTGATAAGAAAGGTGTTTCACCACAGGTAATGGCAATCATACATTACCAGGAAAGTCCAGAAACAGAGCATTTTCTCCCTCATGGAGAGGGTCAGGTAGGCAAGTATGGCTTAGAGCTTGTGGTGTAGTTGTGAGACATTAGATTTGTATAACACTATCTTTTGGTGTCTGGCTGACTTTGAGCAGCTGTACACACTGTAAGCACATGAAAGCAATATTGTTCATTTATTTCCTTTGTTCCCTAATGGTACATTATGGTGGAGTATGCAATAGAAGTTTTTTGGAACTGAAAATTTCTTTAAACCAAAGATACTCCTTCAGGGGCGTATTGGGCTACTGGGAAAGTAGGAAAGTTTGCACTAGGCTGGTCCCACGCTCCCCTCTTCTGGACCAGCTTGCACTGCCTGCTGGGACAGCTCACACTTCCTAGCCCAGGCCAATTCATATGTCTGCTGGCTGCCGTGCTTCCAGGTTATGTGTACCTCTGTGGAATGCAGACCAGAAGTTGTCATCTGCTCCGGCTAACGCCATTTTTGGGTGCTGCTAGCCAGGAGCAGCAGCGGCGGAGTGTATGTAGCTGGTGCTACAGGCACTGGCTTCGGCGGTGGTGGGGGGCGATAGGCTATCCAGCCTACCTTTTGGCCTCAGAGTACAGTATAGTGTTCACCCTAGGACTGGGACAGGGCAGGCGCATGAGTGCGGGGCTGGTAGCATGCATACGCTCGAAAAGGGTGCGTGGCCCTGCCTGTGTCACTATTGTGGGATATCTGACCCCCTCAACGTCACTAATGGGTGCATGCCACAGCCGTGGCATCACTGATGGGAGCATGTCCAGCACCTTCGGAGGTGCTGGGCTTCCCCCAAGCGCTCTCTTTAATGTGAATAGATGCCATATGCATGCGTACGGTATTTATTCACATGGCAGCATGGCAGGCTTTTTTAGCAGGGTGCCGCTAAAGGGGCAGGACGCATTTTGCCCTTTAAATATCGGATAGGGCAGAGCACCTTGCTAAAACATCCTAACGTGAACACTACAGTACTTACGCTAATTACCATCTTAACTGAGAAAACAACCTGCCCTATCCCCTGCCTCAGAAACATACCTGCCCTATCCCCTGCCTCTGAAATATACCCATACACCTTCCCCGGCCCTCAGAACATATCCTACCCTTGGCC
Organism: Pseudophryne corroboree; assembly: GCF_028390025.1. Classification (NCBI taxonomy): domain Eukaryota; kingdom Metazoa; phylum Chordata; class Amphibia; order Anura; family Myobatrachidae; genus Pseudophryne; species Pseudophryne corroboree. Next base: position 252,837,662 of record NC_086448.1, on the reverse strand, counting down.
CCAAGGACATACATTACCCATCCTACCGACCCCAGCCCCCAAGACATATACTACCCACCCCCTGGCCCCAGAGACAAAACCTAGCCACCTTTTCCCCTTACCCAAGGGATCTACACTCCCCACCCTACCCCCTGTCCACTAGACATACAGTACACCCCCTGACCCAGGGATATACACTTACCACACAACCCCCTGCCCCTGGAACATACACTACGCACTGTCCTCCACCCCAGCCAAAGGGACATAGATCACTTACACTGCCCCCCCACTCCCCCGAGACATAAAGTTTACCCCACCCCCATTCCTATCCCGGCCTTCGGGAAAACACTAAACACTGCCCTTCCTGTACAGATGCTACAGTATATCTCAGCCCCACATGCTGGCTACACCCAGTCCCTAGACACATTTGGTGTCATAGCATGTGCCTGTTCGGGGTGCTGCAGTTCTTCGCTACACCGCTGTCTGGGAGATGGACCACCCAGGAGACCTGCCCTTTATGACAGTGGCATGCAGGCCGGATGTGGCCCGCAAGGTAATTGGGTCTGGTACTGTTGCCAGCCCGGGCCTGCTGTGATCTCAAGAAACTACAGCTCCTATGCCGTGAGCTAAACAGCCAAATTCACATTGCTCTCAGGCAGCGGAGTGATATATGTCAGCAAGTACTGCAAACAAGTTTTCTGTGGGGTACTGGGGCAAGTATGTATGTTTAATTTTTTTTCCTGTGGGGGCCAATGTATTTAATTTTTTCTGTAGGAGCCAGTGTGTTTTTTTTTTTTCCATTGTAGGGGCCATTTTGTTTCCCATGGGTGCCAATGTTTTTTTTCTTTCTTTTTTTTCTTGGCCTGTCAGGGTCCATTGTGTTTTATGTTTAACCTATTGAGGCCAATGTGTTTGTTTGTTTTTCTGTGGGGGCCAATGTGTGTGTGTGTTTTCCTGTGGGCCAACTATTTACATTTTTTTCTTGTGTAATATGTTTAGTTTGCCCATCCTGATGGTGTTCATACACGGTTGCAGTACAGATTTAGACGCACGCATAAAGAAGTATTAGAAATGTTTTGGGCTTTCCCAGGCAGTTACAGGGGGTTGGCTAATCAGATGCAGTGTTGCTTATAGAGAGACTGAATTGGTCACATTGCAGGCCATTCCCAGACGGATGATCTGCACCTAGCATAGGGCTAGTGAAAGTTTCAATAATTCCACCGATGGTGGTGTCTAAAGATGCACAAAGCACGATTGCAGCGTCTGTAGACACTGAAAGTGAGCATCTGCCACAATCTGATTTGCGATTCTTTTTGTGGGCTGGACTGTGGTCTGTGTGAGATGTATGAACGCTGGATGTCCTAATACATGTTCTGTGCACGAGCAGGAACTACTAGGAATTACTAGGAACAAGAACAACAAGGTATGCAGCATGACTGGGTGCTTGGTGCAGACTGATGGCTGACAGATATAACCAAAATAATGAGAGTCTCTGAAGCACACAATTAGGATGATGAGTTTGATGGTAGACTGTGGGCCTAATTCAACATGGAAAATGCTGAAGCCTTGCTGGAGTGTGCGCATGTGCAGAAGCCGCACTGCACATGCGCACACAGTGAGATGTGACGGCATCTCACATATGGGAAAGCGTCTCCCTGAGTGACAGGCAGAGGCGTTCGTAGGTCAGGAGCGTCGACGTAATATTTTTGTTGCGTCGTTGGGGGGTGCGGTCAAGACAACGCAGGTGAGTCTGGACCGCTTGCGGGGTGGGTGGCGGTGGCTGCGTGACATTACACGCAACTACTACAAGCTTAAACATGGCGGGTAGCCTTCTGCCTTTACAGCTGGGCTGCGCAGGTAGAGGGCTACCCTCAACATGCTAGCGCTTCACTGCTGAGCAAAGTGTTTGCATGTTAGTGGGGGAGGGCCCGGCATGCGGGGCGGACTTGTCCTGTGCTGGGCTTCTACGTGCATGCTAGTATGAACTTGAAGGGCAATAGCTGTGTGATTTTTCGCACAACTACAACTCATACTGAATCAGGGCCTGTGACCGGGCTTGAACCGGGTTAGTACTGCAGGTGGTCAGGTACCATGGGATCTCTTGATACTAATGATATGGAGACTGAATACAGTATATGCAAAGTGTGAACAGTAGACTGTGACCGAGCTTGAACTGGGTTAGTACTGCAGGTCTGCTCTGTAGAATGCTGGCCCGGACTGGAACCAGAGAGGACCAGATAGGAACCGGAGACTCGACTGGCTTGAACCTGGGAAGGCAGGACCGTGCTGGAACTGGCAGGGCAGCCAGACTGGGGGCCTCCACAAACACTGGAGCAAATCAGGATAGGCAGTGCAAACTGCACTTTGCTGGAAACATGCTGTTTAAGAAACAGGTCAGGAGTGCAGGATAGCTTTAAACATCGTGAACTGTGTTAGACATTACACTGGTAATTTGGGAGTGTTAGTGATGTGGCTTTATACTCCTGGCCATACTGGGATTGGCTGTCAGTGTCAGGAGGCTCAGGCTGGTCTCTGATTGGCTGTTCTCAGTCAGCTGATCTGGACTGTTATGGTGGCACCCAGGACCCGGCGCTGATTGCAGCCTAGCAAAGCCATGGACCCGTTGGCAAGAACAGAGATGCACATTGGGTAACCGGAGGACGGCAGAGATATCAGATGCAGCGGGGTAAGTGGTATGTAAAGCGGAATGCTGTGTGCCGGGGGGCAGTGGCGTTGATGATAGACACAGCGCTACCGATCCACGGACACCTGCAGCCAGCACATATGTTACATAAATCTTTGCATGTATGTTCATATGTGCTAACCTGCTCCTACCCTGTATTATGTAGTCGGTGCTGCAGCTAATGCTGCTCAGTTCTGAAAGCAAAAATACAGTTAATTTAGCAGTTGTTTTAAATATAATTTTCATAAATACACACGTATTTCTAATTGGTTAGCTGTTGTAACTGAGCAAATAGAATTGATTTTGTCATTGATCTTTAGTGAAAACCATTGACATTATAAAGGCATAATTCTTTCACGAAAATGTTTTGGCATATAAAGTACAGTGCATCCGGAAAGTATTCACAGCGCTTCACTTTCTGTTACGTCCTAGAGGATGCTGGGGACTCCGTAAGGACCATGGGGTATAGACGGGCTCCGCAGGAGACATGGGCACTCTAAAGACTTTAGGATAGAATGGGTGTGCACTGGCTCCCCCCTTTATGCCCCTCCTCCAGACCTCAGTTAGATCCTGTGCCCAGAGGAGACTGGGTGCATTGCAGGGGAGCTCTCCTGAGTTTTTCTGAAAAAGACTTTTGTTAGGTTTTTTATTTTCAGGGAGCACTGCTGGCAACAGGCTCCCTACATCGTGGGACTGAGGGGAGAGAAGCAGACCTACTTAAATGATAGGCTCTGCTTCTTAGGCTACTGGACACCATTAGCTCCAGAGGGTCGGAACACAGGTCTCATCCTCGTCGTTCGTCCCGGAGCCGCGCCGCCGTCCCCCTCACAGAGCCGGAAGATAGGAGCCGGGTGAGTATGAGAAGAAAGAAGACTTCAAAGGCGGCAGAAGACTTCAGATCTTCACTGAGGTAATGCGCAGCGGTAACGCTGCGCGCCATTGCTCCCAACACACACACACAGAAGGCACTGTACGGGTGCAGGGCGCAGGGGGGGGGCACCCTGGGCAGCAATTATTACCTCATAAACAGCACTGGCACAGATATTAGATACTGCTGAGGCAATATAGATATATATTATAAAACCCCCGCCAGTATAAAGAAATTGAGCGGGACCAAAGCCCGCCGTCGAGGGGGCGGGCTTGTTCCTCCAGCACTAACCAGCGCCACTTTTCTCCACAACATGCTGCAGAGAAGTGCTCCCAGACTATCCCCTGCTGAACAATAACAGGGGACAAAAACGAGGGGGGGGGGGCACATTTATTTGGTGCAGATTGTACATATATCTATATATATATAAAGCGCTATTTAGGCTGGGACCGTGTTTTCAGCATATTGTGGCGCTGGGTGTGTGCTGGCATTCTCTCTCTCTGTCTCTACAAAGGGCCTTATTGTGGGTCAGTCCCCATATTTATTTATCCCAGTGTGTGTGGGGGTGTCAGTACGTGCGTGTCAGCATGTCTGAAGCGGAAGGCTCGTCTTGGGAGGTAGCGGAGCAGATGGTGGTGGTGTCTCCGTCGGCACAGCCGACACCTGATTGGGTGGACATGTGGAATATGTTTGAATGATAATGTGGCTTTATTACAGATTGGACAAAGCAGAGTACAAAGACAAGCAGGAAATTAACCCATGGCTTTTACTGTGTCCCAGGACCCTTCAGGGTCCCATAAATGTCCCTTTACCCAGTTAGCAGACACTAATACCGACACGGATTCCGACTCCAGCGTCGACTAGGATGATGCAAGGTTGCACCCATGGGTCGCGACAGTATTCAATATAGGTTTATTGCAATAAACGTTGTTTTGCATATCACAGAGGACTCCTCTGTCCCTGACACGAGGGTCTGCATATTTGAAGAAAAATAACCTAACTCATCTCATGAGCTGACCGTGTTATTTAAAACAGCTTGGGAGACTCCTGACATTAGACTGCAGGTTCCCAAGGGTATTATTATGGCGTATCCTTTCTCCTCAAAGGACAGATTACGGTGGGAATCCTCACCCACGCTGGACAAGGCCCTAACGCCCTGGTCCAAGAAGGTAGCATTACCGTCCCCTGATACGGTGGCCCTATAGGATCCTGCGGATAGTAAGCAGGGATCTACCTTAAAATAAATTTTATGCGACTGCTGGAGCCCTATTTAGACCTGCAGTAGCGTCGGCATGGGTAGGTAACGCAATTACAGCTTGGGCTGGTAACTTGTCGTCTAACATTGACACCCTAGATAAAGATAGTATGGTGTTGGCCTTAGGTCACATCAAGGACTCAGCACTATATATGAGAGAGGCTGCGAGAAATATTGGGTGTTTGGGTTCAAAGGCTAAGGCCATGGCAGGTTCTGCTAGTAGGTCCCTGCGGACCAGTCAATGGACAGGTGATGCTGACTCAGAGAGTCATATGCAAGCTTTACCTTGCAAGGGTGAAGTTTTATTTGGGGAGGGTCTCGCGGACCTGGTTTTCACAGCTACCGCGGGTAAGTCGTCTTTTTTTGCCTTATGCTCCCCCACAGCAAAAGGAAACACCCTAATAACAGATGCAGTCCTTGCGGTCACGTAAGTTCAGAAAGGGGCGTGGCTTTATTTCCTCGCCAAAGGTAGAGGTAGAGGGAAAAGATCACCGGCTACGGCCAGTTCACAGAAAAAGTGTCCTCCCCGGCCTCTACCACATCCATCAAAGAGGTGCTTCCACACCGATTTTCAAATCGGTCTTGCCAGCTACTTACCCGGAGAGGAAAGTAGTTTTGGCTGCCACACTAAAGCTGGGTCAACAGCAGGTGTTTATCATGGTTCCCCTAGTGCAACAGGGAAAAGGGTTTTATTCAGCCCTATTTGTGGTCCCAGAGCCGGATGGCTCGGTCAGACCAATTCTGAATCTAAAATCCCTAAACCTACATTTAAAGAGGTTCAGATTCAAGATGGAATCTCTCAAGGCAAGGATATCCAGCCTGGAAAGGGGGGGATTTTATGGTGTCACTAGACATAAAGGATGAATACCTTCATGTCCCCATATATCCTCCTCATCGGGCGTACCTAAGGTTCGCTGTAAAGGATTGACATTACCAGTTTCAGACATTGCCGTTGGGGCTTTCTACAGACCCGAGAATTTCACCAAGGTAATGGCGGAAATAATGGTACTCGTGCACAAACAAGGGGTCACAAGTATCGCATACTTGGACGATCTCCTGATAAAAGTGAGTTCAGGGGAACAGTTATTAAAGACAGTGTCTCTCTCCCTGAGAGCACTACAACAGCACAGCTGGATTCTAAATTTACCAAAGTAGCAGTGGGTTTCCGACAACTCGGTTGTATTTTTTTGGGCATGATTCTGGATACAGAAAAACAGAGGGTTTTTTCTCCCGGTAGAAAAGAGCCCAGGAACCCCAGAACATGATCAAAGACCTGTTAAAGCCTATAAGAGTGACAGTCCATCTATGCACTCGAGTACAGGGAAAAATGGTGGCGACCTACGAGGCCATCCCCTTCGGCAGGTTTCATGCGAGGACTTTTCAGTGGGACTTTCTGGGCAGGTGGTCCAGGTCCGATCTTCAAATACATCAGAAAATAACCGTGTCCCCCAGGGCCAGGGTGTCTCTCCTGTGGTGGCTGCAGAGTGCTCACCTTCTAGTGGGTCGCAGGTTCGGCATTCACGACTGGGTTTTGGTGACCACGGGCGCGAGCCTCCGAGGATGAGGAGCAGTCACACAATGAAGGAATTTTCAGGGACTATGGTCAAGCCAGGAGACTTGTCTACACATCAACATACTGGAATTGAGGGCCATATACAACGGCCTACGACAAGCGGAGAATCTTCTTCGCGACCTACCGGTTCTGATTCAATCAGACAACGTCACAGCCGTGGCTCATGTAAACCGCAAGGCGGGACAAGGAGCAGAGTGGCAATGGCGGAAGCCACCAGGATTCTGCGCTGGGCAGAAAATCACGTAAGCGCTCTGTCAGCGGTATTCATTCCGAGAGTGGACAACTGGGAAGTAGACTTCCTCAGCAGACACGATCTCCATCCAGGAGAGTGGGGGACTTCATCAAGAAGTTTTTGCAGAGATAATAAGTCATTGGGGACTTCCTCAAATAGACATGATGGCGTCACGCCTCAACAAGAAGCTTCGGAGGTATTGTGCCAGGTCAAGGGACCCGCAGGCAGTAGCGGTGGACGCCCTGGTGACACCATGGGTGTTTCAGTTGGTCTATGTGTTCCCTCCTCTTCCTCTCATCTCAAAAAATATTGAGAATCATAAGACGAAAAAGAGTGCAGACAATACTCATTGTTCCAGATTGGCCTCGAAGGGCCTGGTATTCAGATCTTCAGGAGATGCTCACAGAAGATCCTTGGCCTCTTCCTCTTAGGGAGGACCTGTTGCAGCAGGGGCCCTGCGTGTTCCAAGACTTACCGCGGTTACGTTTGCCGGCATGGCGGTTGAACACCAAATCCTAGCTGGGAAGGGTATTCCGGAAGAAGTCATCCCTACTCTGATAAAGGCTAGGAAGGAGGTGACGGCAAAACATTATCACTGTATCTGGAGGAAGTATGTTTCTTGGTGTGAAGCCAAGGATGCTCCTACAGAAGACTTCCACTTGGGACTGGAGTGGAGATGGGCCTAAAGTTAGGCTCCATTAAGGTACAGATTTCGGCCTTTTCTATATTCTTCCAGAAAGAATCGGCTTCTCTCCCAGAAGTCCAGACTTTTGTAAAGGGAGTGCTGCACATCCAGCCTCCTTTTGTGCCCCCAGTGGCACCATGGGACCTTAACGTGGTGTTACAGTTCCTGAAATCTCACTGGTTTGAGCCTCTTCAAACTGTTGAGTTAAAATTTCTCACTTGGAAGGTGGTCATGTTGTTGGCCTTGGCATCTGCAAGGCGGGTGTCCAAATTGGCGGCCTTGTCTCATAAGAGCCCTTATCTCATTTTCCATGTGATTAGAGCAGAATTGAGGACTTGTCCTCAATTTTTTGCCTAAGGTGGTGTCATCGTTTCATATGAACCAACCTATTGTGGTGCCTGTGGCTACGGGAGACTTCGAGGATTCCAAATCCCTTAATGTAGTCAGGGCCTTAAAAATTTACGTAGCCAGGACGGCTCGAATTAGGAAAACAGAAGCGCTGTTTGTCCTGTATGCAGCCAACAAGGTTGGCGCTCCTGCTTCTAAGCAGACTATTGCTCGCTGGATCTATAACACGATTCAGCAGGCTCATTCTACGGCTGGATTGCCGGTACCAAATTTGGTAAAGGCCCATTCAACTTGGAAGGTGGGCTCTTCTTGGGCGGCTGCCCGAGGCGTCTCGGCTTTACGGCTTTGCCGAGCGGCTACTTGGTTGGGTTCAAACACTTTTGCTAAATTCTTCAAGTTTGATACCCTGGCTGATGAGGACCTCATGTTTGCTCAATCGGTGCTGCAGAGTCATCCGCACTCTCCCGCATGGTTTGGAGCTTTGGTATAATCCCCATGGTTCTTACAGAGTCCCCAGCATCCTCTAGGATGTAAGAGAAAGTAAGATTTTAAACCTACCGGTAAATCTTTTTCTCCTAGTCCGTAGAGGATGCTGGGCGCCCGTCCCAGTGCGGACATATTTCTGCATGACTTGTATATAGTTGTTGCTTACATAAGGGTTATGTTACAGTTAAGATCAGTCGCTGGCTGATACTGTTTTGTTCATACTGTTAACTGGTTGCGTATATTCCAGGTTATACGGTGTGGATGGTGTGGGCTGGTATGAATCTCGCCCTTAGATTAACAAAAATCCTTTCCTCGTACTGTCCGTCTCCTCTGGGCACAGTTTCTCTAACTGAGGTCTGGAGGAGGGGCATAGAGGGAGGAGCCAGTGCACACCCATTCTATCCTAAAGTCTTTAGAGTGCCCATGTCTCCTGCGGAGCCCGTCTATACCCCATGGTCCTTACGGAGTCCCTAGCATCCTCTACGGACTAGGAGAAAAAGATTTACCAGTAGATTTAAAATCTTATTTTTTTCCACATTTTGTTATGTTACAGCCTTATTCCAAAATGGAATAAGTTCATTTTCTCCTACGTCCTAGAGGATGCTGGGGACACTTCAAGAACCATGGGGTATAGACGGGATCCGCAGGAGACATGGGCACTTTAAGACTTTAAAAGGGGTATGAACTGGCTCCTCCCTCTATGTCCCTCCTCCAGACTCCAGTTTAGAATCTGTGCCCAGTGAGACTGGATGCACACTGAGGAGTTCTCCTGAGTTTCTCTGAAAAAAGACTTTTGTTAGGTTTATTATTTTCAGGGAGACCTGCTGGCAACAGGCTCCCTGGATCGTGTGACTGAGGGGAGAGAAGCAGACCTACTTCTGTGAGTTTCAAGGCTCTGCTTCTTTGGCTACAGGACACCATTAGCTCCTGAGGGTCTGAACGCTAGGTATGCCTAGATGCTCGTTCCCGGAGCCCGCCGTCGCCCCCCTTACAAAGCCAGAAGTCAGAAGACGGGTGAGTAGAAGAAGATCAGAAGACTTTAGTGACTGCTTTGAGGTAACGCACAGCGGCCGCGCTGCGCGCCATGCTCCCACACACATACAGCGGCACTGCAGGGTGCAGGGCGCGCGGGGGGGGGGTATGCGCCCTGGGCAGCATAAAATCTTCATTTTGAGACTGGCTATGGGGTATTTAAGCGCCTAGGCACTAAATCCAGACCCCCGCCAGTATAAATTATTTAAAAATAGCGGGGCTGAAGCGCGCCATTAAGGGGGCGTGGCTTAGCCCTCACAGCTCTCATCAGCGTCACAGAGCTGCAGAGACGCTGGTCCTTCCTCAACACTGCTGTATCAAGTAACAGGGTGTAAAACAGGGGGGCAGCACAGTTAATTTGGTGCTGGATTAATTATATAAAAGCGCTAACAGGTCTGAGGCATTATATAAAAAGTTTCAGAACCGGGATAGGCGCTGGGTTGTGAGCTGGCACACTCCCTTTGTGTTTCTCTGACAGGCTTTTACTGTGGGTCTGTCCCCTATATGCCCAGTGTGTTTGTGGTGTCTGTACACGTGTGTAGGCATGTCTGAGGCTGAGTGCTCTTCCCAGGAGGAGACTGGATTAGGGAAAGAAACGACTGTGGGAGTGACCCTGTCGGCACCGCCGACGCCTGATTGGGTAAATGTTTTGAGTGCTTTGAATGCGAATGTGGCTCTATTAAATAAGAGATTGGATAAGTCTGAGTCTCAGACCCAGGCATGGAAGAAATCCGTGGAGGATGTGTTGTCACAAGTTCAGACCCCCTCGGGGTCACAAAAGCGTTCTTTTACCCAGATAGCAGATACAGATACCGACACGGACTCTGACTCCAGTGTCGACTATAGTGATGCCAGATTAAATCCAAAATTGGCTAAAAGCATTCAGTACATGATTGTGGCGATAAAAGACGTATTACATATCACGGAGGACCCTGCTGTTCCTGATACAAGGGTCTGTATGTTTAAAGGAAAGAAACCTGAGGTAACGTTCCCTCCCTCTCATGAACTGAACACTCTTTTTGAAAAGGTTTGGGAAAATCCAGACAAGAAGTTTCAGATTCCCAAGAAAATTCCGGTGGCATATCCGTTCCCCTCTGGGGCTAGGGAAAAGTGGGAGTCATCCCCCACTGTAGACAAGGCTCTGTCACGACTGTCCAAAAAGGTGGCGCTTCCGTCCCCTGACATGGCAGCCCTAAAGGAACCTGCAGATCGTAAGCAGGAAAATCCTTTGAAATCCATTTATGTCACTACAGGTACGCTGCTCAGACCTGCCGTTGCTTCGGCGTGGGTGAGTAGCGCTATTTAAAAGTGGGCAGATAACTTGTCATATGAGATAGATACCCTGGATAGGGATAGCATTCTTTTGACACTGGGTTATATCAAGGACACTGCAGCCTACCTAAAGGAAGCTGCGAGAGACATTGGCCTTTTGGGATCAAGGGCCAATGCCATGGCAGTCTCAGCTAGAAGAGCATTGTGGATTAATCAATGGAATGCTGATGCTGACTCTAAGAAGGCTATGGAGTCTCTGCCGTATAAAGGTGGTGTCTTGTTTGGTGATGGCCTCGCTGACCTAGTATCTACGGCTACCGTGGGTAAGTCATAATTTTTACCTTATGTTCCTGCACAACAAAAGAAAACGCACCACTATCAGATGCAGTGCTTTCGGCCCAATAAATACAAAAAAGAACGAGGGTCTTCCTTGCTTCTAGAGGAAGAGGAAAGGGAAAAAGGTCACTGGCTGTGGCAGGTTCCCAAGAGCAGAAGTCCTCTCCGGCTTCTGCCAAATCCACCGCATGACGCTTGGACTCCTCTGCGGGAGTCCGCACCGGTGGGGGCACGTCTCCAACTCTTCAATCAGTTCTGGGTTCGTTCGGCCCTAGACCCTTGGGTGTTAGAAATAGTGTCCCTAGGGTACAAAATGGAGTTTCAAGACGTACCCCCTCGACGATTTTTCAAATCAGCCTTATCAGTTTCTCTTCAGGACAGGAAGGTGGTATGCGGTGCTATACAAAAGCTATGTCAAAATCAAGTCATTGTCACGGTACGCCCGTCACAACAGGGAGAAGGCTTTTATTCGAGCCTGTTCGTGGTCCCGAAGCCGGACGGCTTGGTCAGACCAATTCTGAACTTAAAATCCCTCAATTTCTATCTAAGAAAATTCAAATTCAAGATGGAGTCTCTCCGAGCAGTGATCTCCAGTCTGGAGGAAGGGGATTTTATGGTGTCGGTCGACATAAAGGATGCCTACTTACACGTCCCCATATATCCTCCACATCTGGCTTACCTGAGGTTTGCCGGTCAGGATTGTCATTACCAATTTCAGACGTTGCCATTTGGTCTGTCCACGGCTCCGAGGGTTTTCACCAAAGTTATGGCAGAAATGATGGTTCTCCTTCGCAAGCAAGGAGTCACAATTATCCCGTACTTGGACGATCTCCTGATAAAAGTGAGGTCCAAGGAACAATTACTGCAGAGCATGACGCTCTCCCTGACAATTCTGCAACAACATGGTCGGCTCCTAAACTTGCCAAAATCACAGTTGGTTCCGACGACAAGGTTGTAGTTTTTGGGTATGATTCTGGACACAAAATCACAGAGTTTTTCTTCCAGTAGAAAAGGCTCTGGAAATTCAGAACCTGGTCAAACAGATTCTGAAGCCAGCAAGAGTATCGATTCATCAATGCACTCGGTTGCTAGGGAAGATGGTGGCGGCCTACAAGGCCATTCAGTTTGGCAGATTCCATGCCAGAGTGTTTCAGTGGGACCTGTTGGACAAATGGTCTGGATCCCATCTGCACATGCACCGACAGATAATCCTGTCTTGCAAGACCAGAATCTCACTCCTGTGGTGGCTGCATAGCTCTCACCTCCTAGAGGGACGCAGATTCGGGATCCAGCACTGGATCCTGGTGACCACGGATGCAAGTCTCCGAGGCTGGGGTGCAGTCACACAGGGGGAAAATTTCCAGGGAAAATGGTCAAGCCAGGAAGCTTGTCTACACATAAACATTCTGGAATTAATGGCCATTAACAACGGCCTTCTACAAGCGGAACATCTTCTTCGCGATCTGCCCGTCTTGATTCAGTCGGACAATGTAACCGCAGTGGCGTACGTAAACCGCGAGGACGGAACGAAGAGCAGAGTGGCAATGGCAGAAGCCACAAAAGTTCTCCGCTGGGCGGAAATGCATGTAAGTGCTCTGTCAGCGGTATTCATTCCAGGTGTGGACAACTGGGAAGCAGACTTCCTCAGCAGACACGATCTCCATCCAGGAGAGTGGGGTCTTCATCAAGAGGTCTTTGCAGAAGTGACAAGTCGTTGGGGAATTCCTCAAATAGACATGATGGCGTCTCGCCTCAACAAGAAACTTCCAAGATATTGTTTCAGGTCGAGAGACCCTCAAGCAATAGCGGTGGATGCCCTAGTGACACCGTGGGTGTTTCAGTCAGTATATGTGTTCCCTCCGATTCCACTCATTCCAAAAGTGTTAAAGATCATAAGAAGAACAAGGGTTCATGCAATCCTCATTGTTCCAGACTGGCCAAGGAGGGCCTGGTATCCAGATCTTCAGGAATTGCTCATAAGAGATCCCTGGCCTCTTCCTCTACGAGAGGATCTGTTACAGCAGGGGCCGTGCGTGTACCAAGACTTACCGCGGCTTCATTTGACGGCTTGGAGGTTGAACGCAAGATCCTAGCCCGAAAGGGTATTCCCGGTGAAGTAATTCCCACACTGCTTCAGGCTAGAAAAGAGGTAACGGCGAAACATTATCACCGTATTTGGAGAAAATATGTGTCTTGGTGTGAATCCAAGAAGGCTCCTACGGAAGAATTTCAGCTGGCCCGTTTTCTCCATTTTCTGCAAGCAGGGGTGGATGCGGGCCTAAAATTAGGCTCAATTAAAGTGCAAATTTCGGCCTTATCAATTTTCTTTAAAAAAGAATTGGCTTCCCTTCCGGAAGTTCAGACTTTCGTGAAAGGTGTGCTGCACATCCAACCTCCCTTTGTGCCCCCAGTGGCACCATGGGATCTTAACGTGGTGTTGCAGTTCCTGCAATCTCATTGGCTTGAGCCTTTACGTAAGGTAGAGTTGATATTCGTCACTTGGAAAGTGATGTCTGAATTGGCGGCTTTGTCTCACAAGAGCCCCTATTTGATCTTCCATGAAGATAGAGCGGAGTTGAGAACTCGTCAGCAATTTTTGCCAAAAGTGGTGTCATCGTTTCACATGAACCAACCTATTATGGTGCCAGTGGCTACTGATGCCTTAGAGGAATCGAAGTCTCTAGATGTGGTCAGAGCTTTGAAAATTTATGTAGCCAGAACGGCTCAGATTAGGGAAACGGAGGCTCTGTTTGTCCTGTATGATCCCAACAAGATTGGGGCTCCTGCTTCCAAGCAGACTATTGCACGCTGGATCTGTAATACGATTCGGCAGGCTCATTCTACGGCTGGATTGCCGTTACCGAAATCGGTGAAGGCCCATTCTACCAGAAAGGTGGGCTCATCCTGGGCGGCTGCCAGGGGGGTCTTGGCATTACAGCTTTGCCGCGCAGCTACTTGGTCGGGTTCAAACACTTTTGCAAAGTTTTACAAGTTTGATACCCTGGCTAAGGAGGACCTCTTGTTTGGTCAATCGGTGCTGCAGAGCCATCCGCACTCTCCCGCCCGTTCTTGAGCTTAGGTATAAACCCCATGGTTCTTGGAAGTGTCCCCAGCATCCTCTAGGACGTAGGAGAAAATAGGATTTTAATACCTGCCGGTAAATCCTTTTCTCTTAGTCCGTAGAGGATGCTGGGCGCCCATCCCAGTGCGTACTGTATCTGCAGCCATTGGTTATGGTTATACACGTGTTGCGTTTATAGTCAGTCTGTTGCTGTCGTTATTCATGCCGTTGCATGCGTTGGGTTAAACGCCATGTTGTACGGCATGCTTGAGGTGTGAGCTGGTATGTATCTCACCTTAGTTTAAATCAAAATAAATCATTTTTCCTTTAAATGTCCGTCTCCCTGGGCACAGTTCCTATAACTGGAGTCTGGAGGAGGGGCATAGAGGGAGGAGCCAGTTCACACCCCTTTTAAAGTCTTAAAGTGCCCATGTCTCCTGCGGATCCCGTCTATACCCCATGGTTCTTGAAGTGTCCCCAGCATCCTCTACGGACTAAGAGAAAAGGATTTACCGGTAGGTATTAAAACCCTATTTTTCCCTCAAAATTCTACACACAATACCCCATAATGGCAACGTGAAATCATTAAAAATAAAAAAATAAAAATTCACATGTACATAAGTATTCACGGCCTTTGTAATGAAGCTCAAAATTGAGCTCAGGTGCATCCTGTTTCCACTGATCATCCTTGAGATGTTCCTACAGCTTAATTGGAGTCCACCTATGGTAAATTCAGTTGATTGGACATGATTTGGAAAGGCACACACCTGTCTATATAAGGTCCCACACTTGACAGTGCATGTCTGAGCACAAACCAAGCATGAAGTCAAAAGAATTATCTGTAGACCTCCGAGACAGGATTGTCTCGATGCACAAATCCAGGGAAGGGTACAGAAAAATTTCTGCTACTTTGAAGGTCCCAATGAGCACAGTGGCCTCCAAAATCCATTAATAGAAGAAGTTGGAACCACCAGGACTCTTCCTAGCTTGCCGGCTGTCTAAACTGAGCGATCAGGGGAGAAGGGTGCTAGTCAGTGAGTTGACCAAAAACCTGATGGTCATTCTGTCCTAGCTACAGCATTCCTCTGTGGAGGGAGGAGAACCTTCCAGATGGACAGCCATCTCTACAGAAATCCACCATCAGGCCTGTATGGTACAGTGGCCAGACAGAAGTCACTCCTTAGTAAAAAGCACACGGAAGCCTGCCTGGAGTTTGCCAAAATGTACCTGACGGACTCTCAGACCATGAGAAACCAAATTCTTTGGTCTGATGAGACAAAGATTGAACTCTTTCGCGTGAATGCCAGGCATCATGTTTGGAGGAAACCAGGCACCGCTCATCACCAGACCAATACCATCCCTACAGTGAAGCATGGTGGCGGCGGCATCATGCTGTGGGGATGTTTTTCAGCGGCAGTAACTGCAAGACTAGTCAGGATAGAAGGAAAGTTGTATGCAGCAATGTACAGAAACATCCTGGATGAAAACCTGCTCCAGAGCGCTCTGGCCCTCAGACAGGGGCGACAGTTCATCTTTCAGCAGGACAACAACCCTAAGCACACAGCCGAGATATCAAAGGCGTGGCTTCAGGACAACTCTGTGAATGTCCTTGAGTGGCCCAGCCAGAGCCCAGACTTGAATCCGATTGAACATCTCTGGAGAGATCTGAAAATGACTGTGCACCGACGCTTCCCATCCAACCTGATGATTCTTGAGAGGTGCTGCAAAGAGGTATGGGCGAAACTGCCCAAAACAGACTTGAGGATGTAATTGCTGCCAAAGGTACATCAACAAAGTATTGAGCAAAGGCTGTGAATACTTATGTACATGTGATTTCTTAGTTGTTTATTTTTAACAAATATGCAAAAGTCTCAAAAACACTTTTTTCTCGTTGTCATTATGGGGTATTGGGGGTAATTCAGAGTTGATCGCAGCAGCAAATTTGTTAGCAGTTGGGCAAAACCATGGGGGTAATTCCAAGTTGATCGCAGCAGGAATTTTGTTAGCAGTTGGGCAAAACCATGTGCACTCAGGGGAGGCAGATATAACATGTGCAGAAAGAGTTAGATTTGGGTGGGTTATTTTATTTCTGTGCAGGGTAAATACTGGCTGCTTTATTTTTACACTGCAAATTAGATTGCAGATTGAACACACCACACCCAAATCTAACTCTCTCTGCACACGATAAATCTGCCTTCCCTGCAGTGCACATAGGCCCTCATTCCGAGTTGTTCGCTCGCTAGCTGCTTTTAGCAGCATTGCACACGCTAAGCCGCCGCCCTCTGGGAGTGTATCTTAGCATAGCAGAATTGCGAACGAAAGATTCGCAAAATTGCAAATAGAAATTTCTTAGCAGTTTCTGAGTAGCTCGACACTTACTCTGCCACTGCGATCAGTTCAGTCAGTTTCGTTCCTGGTTTGACGTCACAAACACACCCAGCGTTCGCCCAGGCACTCCCCCGTTTCTCCAGCCACTCCCGCCTTTTTCCCAGAAACGGCAGCGTTATTTCACACACACCCATAAAACGGCCAGTTTCCGCCCAGAAACACCCACTTCCTGTCAATCACACTCCGATCACCAGAACGAAGAAAAATCCTTGTAATGCCGTGAGTAAAATACCTAACTTTTGAGTAAAATAACTAAGCGCATGCGCTCTACGAACATTGCGCATGCGCAGTAAGCGACTAATCGCAATATAGCGAAATTCGGCAACGAGCGAACAACTCGGAATGAGGGCCATGGTTTTGCCCAACTGCTAACAAAATTCCTGCTGCGATCAACTTGGAATTACCCCCCATGTGCACTGCATGTGTGGCAGATATAACATTTGCAGAGAGTTAGATTTGGGTGGGTTATTTTGTTTCTGTGCAGGGTAAATACTGGCTGCTTTATTTTTACACTGAAATTTAGATTTCAGTTTCAACACACCCCAACCAAATCTAACTCTCTCTGCACATGTTACATCTGCACGCCCTGCAGTGCACATGGGGGGTAATTCTGAGTTGATCGCAGTAGCAAGTTTGTTAGCAATTGGGCAAAACCATGTGCACTGCAGGGGGGGGGGGGGGGGGGGGGCAGAAATAACATTTGCAGAGAGAGTTAAATTTGGGTGGGTTTTTTCGTTTCTGTGCGGGGTAAATACTGGCTGCTTTGTTTTTACACTGCAATTTAGATTTCAGTTTGAATACACCCCACCCAAATCTAATTCTCTCTGCACATGTTATATCTGTCCCCCTGCAGTGCACATGGGGGGTCATTCCGAGTTGTTCGCTCGCAAGCTGCTTTTAGCAGCTTTGCACACGCTAAGCCGCCGCCTACTCGGAGTGAATCTGAGCTTATCAAAATTGCGAACGAAAGATTAGCAGAATTGCGAATAGACACTTCTTAGCAGTTTCTGAGTAGCTCCACACTTATTCGGCATCTGCGATCAGTTTAGTGCTTGTCGTTCCTGGTTTGACGTCACAAACACACCCAGCGTTCGCCCAGACACTCCTCCATTTCTCCAGCCACTGCCGCGTTTTTCCCAGAAACGGTAGCGTTTTTTCAAACACACCCATAAAACGGCCTGTTTCCGCCCAGAAACACCCACTTCCTGTCAATCACATTACGATCACCAGAACGAAGAAAAAACCTCGTAATGCCATGAGTAAAATACCTAACTGCATAGCAAATTTACTTGGCGCAGTCGCACTGCGGGCATTGCGCATGCGCATTAGCGACTAATCGCTCCGTTGCGAGAAAAAAATACCGAGCGAACAACTCGGAATGACCCGAGACAGAGACTGACTCGTCCCATACAAAAACAAAGGTGTTGGATTTTAGGAAGGCTGATTTTGTAGGGATGGGAAAATGTGTAAGCGATTCTTTGGCAGAGTGGAGGAACTTGGAAACAGTGCAGGAGAGGTGGGAAACATTAAAATGTGCAATATTGAAGGCAACAGACCTTTGTATCAAAACTGTTAGGAAAAACACAAGGAAAAGGAAGCCAGTGTGGTTTGCAAAAGAAGTAGCAAATATTGTGAGAGCAAAAAAGATGGCTTTTAGGAAATATAAGCAGACACAAAATAATGAAGACAAAAAGATATATCTTGTTAGACAGAAGGAGACAAAGAAGGTAATCAGATGTGCAAAGGCACAAGCTGAGGAGAAAATGGCCCAGTCAGTGGGTAAAGGAGGCAAAACTTTTTTTTAGGTATATAAGCGAAAGGAGAAAAACAAAAGGCGGAATTATAAAACTAAAGACGGACACTGGGAGTCTTGTTGAAGGAGACAATTTAATAGCAGATCATCTTAATGATTATTTTTGCTCAGTATTTACTACTGAAAGAGAGGAGAAGGGGCCACAGTTAAGTTGCAGGGATATTCAGGAAAATGAAACAAGTACATTTACAGAGGAGAAGGTCCTAACAGAACTCTCAAAGCTGAAAGTGGACAAATCTATGGGGCCAGATGGGATACATCCAAGGATACTAAAAGAACTTAAAGAGGTGCTGGTAGCACCATTGACAGAATTATTCAACCAGTCATTAGCTACAGGAGTAATTCCAGGGGACTGGAAAAGAGCAAACGTAGTCCCACTGCACAAAAGTGGAAGCAAGGAAGAGGCAAACAACTACAGACCAGTGAGTCTTACATCAGTAGTAGGGAAATTGATGGAAACACTCTTAAAAGAAAGAGTTGTAGATTATCTCAAATCCGGCAATTTACTGGATCCCAAACAGCATGGATTCACTGGGGGGAGATCATGTCAAACAAATCTTATTGACTTTTTTGACTGTGTGACTAAAGTGATGGATAAAGGTGGAGCCGTGTATATAGCTTATCTAGACTTTAGAAAGGCTTTTGACACAGTTCCACATCGCAGACTGCTAAATAAACTTGAAAGTTTGGGATTGGATATTAGGATTATTGAATGGATAAATAAAGCTGTCTAACATTTGTGGGCTACATGCAAAAGCAGACAGTATTTATCCTGCACAAAACAGGGCAGCACGGACGGTGTAATGGTTGCATTACTGTCTCACAGCACTGAGGTCATGGGTTCAATTCCCACCATAGGTCTAACTGTGTGGAGTTTGTAGATTCTCTCCGTGCTTACGTGGGTTTCCTCCCACAATCCTAAAATATACTGGTAGGTGAATTGGCTCCTAACAAATGTGTGTGCGTGTACATGATGTGAATGGCCACATATTCTCTGTAAAGTGCTGTGGAATATGTGTGTGCTATATGAATAACTGCTAATAAATAAATAAATAATAATAAAATGTATTTACTTATCTTGTACTGCTACATGGTTTAGTTCTAAATACAAGTTACTTGCTTTTTTTGCTTTACTTCCAAATTAGAAACAGGCCTCTAGTGTAATAATCATGAATTAAACAGTGTATCCGGAAAGTATTTACAGCACTTCGCTTTTTCCACATTTTGTTATGTTACAACCTTATTCCAAAATGGAATAAATTCATTTTTTCCCTCAAAATTCTACACACAATGGGCCTAATTCAGAGTTGATCGCAGCAGCAAATTTGTTAGCAGTTGGGCAAAACCATGGGGGTCATAGAAACATAGAAACATAGAATTTGTCGGCAGATAAGAACCACTTGGCCCATCTAGTCTGCCCCCTTTTTTTTTTTTTTATATTATTTTATCTCTAACCTTATTTGATCCTTATTTCTTTGTAAGGATATCCTTATGTCTATCCCATGCATGTTTAAATTGCTCTACTGTCTTAGCCTCTACCATCTCTGATGGGAGGCTATTCCACTTGTCCACTACCCTTTCTGTGAAATAGTTTTTCTGCAAATTTCCCCTGAACCTCCCCCCCTCCAGTATCAGTGCATGTCCTCGTGTCCTATTGCTTCTCTTCATATGGAGAATGTTTCCCTCCTGGACTTTGTTAAAACCCTTGATATATTTGAAAGTTTCTATCATGTCCCTCCTTTCCCTTCTCTGCTCCAAACTATACATATTGAGATTTCTTAGTCTTTCTGGGTATGTTTTGTGATGTAGGCCATGCACCATTTTAGTTGCCCTCCTTTGTAAAGTTTCTAATGTATTAATATCCTTTTGAAGATATGGCCTCCAGAACTGAATACAGTAATCTAGATGAGGCCGTACCAATGACCTATACAGTGGCATTATTACTTCTTTCTTTCTGCTGCTGATTCCTCTCCCAATGCAGCCAAGCATCTGACTAGCCTTCCTCATTGCCTTGTTACATTGCTTACCTGCCTTTAAGTCATCTGAAATAGTGACTCCTAGATCCCTTTCCTCCTCAGTAGTTTCCAGTATAGTGCCATTAATACTGTATTTAGCTTTAGGATTTTTGAGACCCAAGTGCATGATTTTGCATTTTTTGGCATTAAACTGTAATTGCCAGACTCTTGACCATTCCTCTAGTCTACCTAGATCTTCAATCATTTGTTTTACCCCACCTGGTGTGTCTACCCTGTTGCATACCTTTGTGTCATCTGCAAAAAGGTATACTTTCCCTTTAATGCCATTTGCAATGTCACCAATAAAGATATTAAAAAGCACTGGTCCAAGTACAGATCCCTGGGGTACTCCACTGGTAACATTTCCCTCCTGTGAATGCACTCCATTTACCACAACTCTCTGTTTTCTATCCTTCAACCAAGATCTTATCCATTCAATAATCCTAATATCCAATCCCAAACTTTCAAGTTTATTTAGCAGTCTGCGATGTGGAACTGTGTCAAAAGCCTTACTAAAGTCTAGATAAGCTATATCCATGGCTCCACCTTTATCCATCACTTTAGTCACACAATCAAAAAAGTCAATAAGATTTGTTTGACATGATCTCCCCCCAGTGAATCCATGCTGTTTGGGATCCAGTAAATTGCCGGATTTGAGATAATCTACAACTCTTTCTTTTAAGAGTGTTTCCATCAATTTCCCTACTACTGATGTAAGACTCACTGGTCTGTAGTTGTTTGCCTCTTCCTTGCTTCCACTTTTGTGCAGTGGGACTACGTTTGCTCTTTTCCAGTCCCCTGGAATTACTCCTGTAGCTAATGACTGGTTGAATAATTCTGTCAATGGTGCTACCAGCACCTCTTTAAGTTCTTTTAGTATCCTTGGATGTATCCCATCTGGCCCCATAGATTTGTCCACTTTCAGCTTTGAGAGTTCTGTTAGGACCTTCTCCTCTGTAAATGTACTTGTTTCATTTTCCTGAATATCCCTGCAACTTAACTGTGGCCCCTTCCCCTCTCTTTCAGTAGTAAATACTGAGCAAAAATAATCATTAAGATGATCTGCTATTAAATTGTCTCCTTCAACAAGACTCCCAGTGTCCGTCTTTAGTTTTATAATTCCGCCTTTTGTTTTTCTCCTGTCGCTTATATACCTAAAAAAAGTTTTGCCTCCTTTACCCACTGACTGGGCCATTTTCTCCTCAGCTTGTGCCTTTGCACATCTGATTACCTTCTTTGTCTCCTTCTGTCTAACAAGATATATCTTTTTGTCTTCATTATTTTGTGTCTGCTTATATTTCCTAAAAGCCATCTTTTTTGCTCTCACAATATTTGCTACTTCTTTTGCAAACCACACTGGCTTCCTTTTCCTTGTGTTTTTCCTAACAGTTTTGATACAAAGGTCTGTTGCCTTCAATATTGCACATTTTAATGTTTCCCACCTCTCCTGCACTGTTTCCAAGTTCCTCCACTCTGCCAAAGAATCGCTTACACATTTTCCCATCCCTACAAAATCAGCCTTCCTAAAATCCAACACCTTTGTTTTTGTATGGGACGAGTCAGTCTCTGTCTTAATGCTGAACCATACTGCTTGATGATCACTGGATCCCAGGTTTTCACCCACTTTTACCCGCTTCGTTGCGCTCACTCCCACCCGCCGACAATCTGGCAGCCGGGACCCTGGTGTCGGTATGCTGAACGATGGGATCCCGACCGCCGGTCACCCAATCCCAACCTTCCCATATTACACCCAGCACATGACATTATACACAGCCCCCCCATATTACACCCAGCACATTACATTATATACAGGTCCCCTCCCCCATATTACACCCAGCACATTATACACAGCCCCCCATATTACACCCAGCACATAACATTATACACAGCCCCCCCATATTACACCCAGCACATTACATTATATACAGGCCCCCTCCCCCATATTACACCCAGCACATTATACACAGCCCCCCATATTACACCCAGCACATGACTATACACAGCTCCCCCATATTACACCCAGCACATTACATTATATACAGGCCCCCTCCCCCATATTACACCCAGCACATTATACACAGCCCCCCATATTACACCCAGCACATGACATTATACACAGCCCCCCATATTACACCCAGCACATGACATTATACACAGCCCCCCATATTACACCCAGCACATGACATTATATGCAGGCCCCCTCCCCCATACTACACCCAGCCCCCCCATATTACACCCATCACATTACATTATATACAGGCCCCCTCCCCCATATTACACCCAGCACATTATACACAGCCCCCCCATATTACACCCAGCACATTACATTATATACAGGCCCCCTCCCCCATATTACACCCAGCACATTATACACAGCCCCCCCCATATTACACCCAGCACATTACATTATATACAGGCCCCCACCCCCATATTACACCCAGCACATTATACACAGCCCCCACCCATATTACACCCAGCACATTACATTATATACAGGCCCCCTCCCCCATATTACACCCAGCACATTATACACAGCCCACCCATATTGCACCCAGCACATTACATTATATACAGGCCCCCTCCCCCATATTACACCCAGCACATTATACACAGCCCCCCCATATTACACCCAGCACATTACATTATATACAGGCCCCCTCCTCCATATTACACCCAGCACATTGCATTATATACAGCCCCCCCATATTACACCCAGCACATTACATTATATACAGGCCCCCTCCCCCATATTACACCCAGCACATTATACACAGCCCCCCCATATTACACCCAGCACATTATACACAGCCCCCCCCCATATTACACCCAGCACATTACATTATATACAGGCCCCCTCTCCCATATTACACCCAGTGCATTACATTATACACAGCCCCCCCATATTACACCCAGCACATTACAAACAGCATAAATACCCCCCTCCCCCATATTACACCCTGTACCAGATTACATACTATTATACACAGCCCCGCCCCTATATTACAGCCAGTGCCATATTACACCCAGTGCCACATTACACCTCCCACCCCCATGACACTCTGCAGTCAAGAGACAATGGCTTCCATGACTTCCTCGGTAGAGAAAGGAGCATCCAAGCCATCTGCATCCTTTTTGGGCAGCGTCGGGAAGTTTAGGGATCTCAGATAGGCCGATACAGCTGCTCGATGGGACAGTTTATCCGCCCTCCCATTTGGCCCAGAAAGATTGTATAAGGTGGAATAATAATTCTGAAAGGCTTTAGCAATTTTAAGAGTCTCATGTTGAGGCTGACCTATGCTATCTTTTATTGAATGAATGAAGGTAAGTGCGCGTTGCTCGCGAAGAGCCCTGGCCAGCAATTTTCCGGGTTTGTTGCCCCATTGGTAATATCTGCTCCGGCACTTTCGTTCAGGACAGGATTCGTTGCTTCCTATCTCATCCGCAAGTGTCGATACATTCGGCGATGCAGGTGCTGGGCATCATGGTGTCAGCATTCGACATGGTGGAGTACGCTCAATTTCGCTCTCACCCTCTCCAGAGGCTGATTCTAGCCAAATGGGATGGCCTGCCTCACCGGATCAGGTCTCAAATGATCTCATTGACTCCGGAGGTCCGTCTGTCGCTGCTCTGGTGGCTCCGGGACCAGCAACTGTGCAGGGGCCGTCCGTTCTCGATATCCGACTGGGTCCTGTTGACGACACATGCCAGTCTAAGAGGTTGGGGCCTGGTGCTGGAGCAACACTCCCTTCAGGGGCAGTGGACCAAGGAGGAGTCCCTCGTCTCGATCAATATTCTGGAGTTGCGGGCGGTCTTCAATGCCTTGAACCTGGCCCAGCATTTAATTCAGAACCGTCCTGTTCAAGTACAGTCGGACAACGCCACCACAGTGGCTTACATAAATCATCAAGGCGGCACTCGAAGCCGCCTAGTAATGAAGGAAGTCTCACGGATTCTACAGTGGGCAGAACGCCATCTACCGGCCATATCGGCAATATTCATTCCGGGAGTCCTGAATTGGGAAGCGGACTTTCTCAGTCATCAGGACGTGCATGCCGGCGAGTGGGGCCTCCATCCAGAAGTGTTTCAACTCCTAGTGGAAAGGTGGGGCCTTCCAGACGTAGATCTGATGGCGCCTCGACACAATCACAAGGTTCCGGTCTTCGGAGCAAGGACAAGGGATCCTCAAGCAGCATTCGTGGATGCGCTGGCGGTACCGTGGAGGTTTCGGCTGCCGTACGTGTTCCCTCCGGTGTCACTCCTGCCCAGGGTAATTCGGAAGTTCAAGCAAGAAAAAGGAATTCTGCTTCTCATAGCTCCAGCGTGGCCCAGACGGCACTGGTTCTCAGACCTGCAAGGTCTATCGTCAGAGCGTCCAATTCTACTTCCACAACACCCAGACCTCCTCGTTCAGGGCCCCTGTGTCTACCGGGACCTAGCCCGGCTGTCTTTGACGGCGTGGCTCTTGAAGCGTCCGTCTTAAGGGCTAAAGGGTTTTCTGAGGCGGTCATTCAAACTATGTTGCGGGCCCGGGAACCGGCTTCTGCTCTGATTTATTATAGGGTCTGGCATACTTACTTTGGTGCGCATCTAACGATTATGACGCTTCCAAGTTTAGTATAGCCAAGTTGTTGGCTTTTCTTCAGCAGGGCCTGGACTTAGGCCTGTGTCTGGCCTCCCTCAAGGTTCAAATAGCTGCCTTGTCAGTGTGGTTTCAGAGAAAAATTGCGACCTTACCTGATGTGCATACCTTTACTCAGTGCGTGTTTCGTATCCAACCTCCCTATGTCCCGCCTGTGGCTCCTTGGGACTTGTCGTGGTTTTGGGGGCGTTACAAGAGTCTCCATTTGAACCTCTTGGTTCAGCTGACCTTAAGTGGCTTTCCCTTAAGGTGGTGTTTCTGCTGGCTATTGCTTCAGCTAAAAGAGTATCGGATTTGGGTGCCTTGTCCTGTAGTTCCCCATATCTGATATTTCACCGTGACCGGGCGGTTCTTAGGACTCGTCCCGGCTATCTACCTAAGGTGGTTTCTTCGTTCCACCTTAATCAGGAGATTGTACTTTCGGCACTTGTTTCTCCTGATCTGTCTACCAAAGAGCGGTCTTTGGATGTGGTACGGGCTCTCCGTATCTATGTGAAGAGAACTGCTCCTATTAGGAAATCTGATTCTCTTTTTGTTGTGTTTTGGTTTCTCAAACGGGGCTGGCCTGCTCACAAGCAAACTCTGGCCAGATGGATTAGAATGGTGATTGCACATGCTTATGTGAAGGCTGGTCTCTCTGCTCCTGATCACATTAAGGCCCATTCTACTCGGTCTGTTGGACCTTCTTGGGCGGCCCAACGTGGTGCGACCCTTAAACAATTGTGCAAGGCGGCTACGTGGTCCTCTGTGAACACGTTCATAAGGTTCTATGCCTTCGATACTGCCGCTTCCCAGGATGCTTCCTTTGGACGCCGAGTTCTTGTGCCCGCTACAGTGCGTCCCCTCCCATAAGGAACTGCTTTAGGACATCCCCTATGTCTATCCTTGTGGAGCCCAGTGTACCCCGCAGCAGAAAACGAGTTTTATGGTAAGAACTTACCTTTGTTAAAACTCTTTCTGCGAGGTACACTGGGCTCCACAAGGCGCCCACCCTGACGCACTTAGCTTCTTTGGGTTGGTATGGCATTAGCCGCTGACACTTCTCCTGTCGGGAGAGTGTGGTGTTTGTGGCAACTGGCAGTTGTTGTCTCTTTTGCTCGCTACTGCATTGGACTGGTTAACAAAACTGAGCTCCTGTGCACGGAGGCGGGGTGATATAGGAGGCGGCGCTATGCGTCTTGGGAAGAAGGTCAAAGCTTTTGAGCCTGTTGGTGCTTCGGATCAAGATCCTACTCTACACCCCCTATGTCTATCCTTGTGGAGCCCAGTGTACCTCGCAGAAAGAGTTTGAACAATGGTAATTTCTTACCGTTTGTTTGCGTCTTTTTCCATTAACGTGTCTTTTTCACAACATGATGTGAATAGGATGCACAAGCAGCTTTTGCTGATTAAACTGCCGTGCAGGCTGCGGCATGCCTGTATTCTGTATGCGACCACGGCTGTATCTTCATATGAAATAATATGCTACAGTGTATTCCTAGAAAATGCTAATATAGCATTTCATATGCAGATATAGGCGAGGTCGCACACAGAATATAGGCATGCTTCATATAATTTTAATCAGCAGAATATGCTTGTGTGTTTTATTTGCCTAACAATGTGAATAAGATGTATTTTTGACAAAAAAGACGCCGAATGTTAATGGAGTTTTACAGGGACTCTCAACTTACTCACGCCAGGCATCTCTCACTGTGTTGCAAGATGTATGAGGACAGTCGGACACATCTGTACTTTTTTTTTTTTTGCTGTACTTCCACATTAGAATCAAGCCCCAGATACCCAACATTTATACACACTGTGACAAAGGGGGTAATTTTGAGTTGATCGCTCGCTAGCTATTTTTTGCAGTGCAGCGAACAGATAGTCGCTGCCTATAGTGGAGTGTATTTTTGCTTTGCAAGCGTGCGATCGCATGTGCAGCTGAGCAAGTTTTGTGCAGTTTCCGAGTAGCTCAGAACTTACTCAGCCGCTGCGATCACTTCAGCCTGTTTTTGTCCGGAATTGACGTCAGACACCCGCCCTGCAAACGCTTGGACATGTATGCATTTTCCCAAACACTCCCAGGAAACGGTCAGTTGCCACTCACAAACGCCTTCTTCCTGTCAGTCTTTTTGTGATCAGCTGCAGGGGGCACAATTACTCTGGGCACAACTACTCCGGGCACAGCTACAGAGGGCACATCTACTGGGGGCAAATCTACAGGGGGCACGACTACTCCGGGCACATCTACTGGCGGCAAATCTACAGGGGACACATCTACTGGGGGCAAATCTACAGGGGGCACAACTTCTAGGGGCAAATCTACAGGGGGCACAAACCAGGGTGCAAAATTACTCTGGGCACAGCTACAGGAAACACACCTACAGGGGGCACAACTACTCCAGGCACAGCTACAGGGGGCACATCTACTGGGGGCAAATCTGCAGTGGGCACAATTACTTGGTCAATAACTACAGGGAGGATAATTGTGGCCACGTCCCTTCCCTATGAAGCCACGCTCCTATTTATTGTTGCGCGCCTTTGGCCCCAGTAGTAATGTGCCCCAGTAGTAATGCGCCCTTGTAGTTTGCCCCCTTGTAGTTTGCCCCCAGTAGTTAGCCCCATGTAGCTTGCCCCCAGTAGTTAGCCCTCTGTAGCTTGCCCCAAGTAGTAATGCTCCCAGTAGTAATGCCCCCTTGTAGTTTAGCCCCGCTATAGTAATGCCCCTATAGTTTGCCCCCAGTAGTAATGCCCCTATAGTTTGCCCCCAGTAGTAATGCCCCTGTAGTTATGCCCCCAGTAGTTATGTGCCCCTGTAGTTATGCCACCAGTAGTAATGCGCCACTGTAGTTATGCCCCCCAGTAGTAATGCACCCCTGTAGTTTGCCCCCATTAGTTAGCCCCATGTAGCTTGCCCCATGTAGCTTGCCCCAAGTAGTAATGCCCCCAGTAGTACTGCCCTCTGTAGTTTGCCCCCTTGTAGTTTAGCCCCCCTATAGTTTAGTCCCCAAATAGTAATGCCCCAGTAGCTTAGCCCCCAGTAGTAATGCGCCCCAGTAGCTTGCCCCCAGTAGATGTGTATTAGAAAAAAAAAACACCATACTTACCAAGCCCCGCTCCCGCATCCGATCGCTGTGATCCTCCTGGCATCCGGCTCCCTGCACCATGAGTGAGACGTCATGACGTCTCTCTCATAGCGCACACTAGAGCCGGGAACCGGAAGCAGGAGCTCAGTAGTGAGCTCCTGCCGCCGGGCTTCCACTGTGCGGGGAGAGCTGGGCGCCGCTGGTAACAGCGGGCGCCCGGTATCTCCCTGCGGCACCAGCACACATCGGGTGAGGTGAGCCGGAGGAGAAGGAAATGCGTTCCGTCTCCAAGTGGAACTGACGGAACGCAGTTCCGCCCCGTTACGGCTCACTTTTACCCCTGGTGCTAGCCACCTAAAAGGACCTACCTTTGTATTTGTGCCATGGCTAAGCCTAGGATGATCCATCTAATTCCAACCCATCCCACATGCCACTTCCCTGCACTGAACAACTCTGTCATTCAATAACTGTGTTTTGAGCTCCTCCAGTCATGGATCAGTACACAGTGATGAAGGAAGGATAATAGAGGAGCAGGCTAAAGGTTAGTGTGGAGAAGGTTAAAGCAGTTTGAATGATACTGACTGTACTGTATAGCTGTCAGTAGTATATTCTCTAAATTGTATAGCAGTCACTGGTATGTTCTCTATTTTTAGATTGTAAGCTCGCAAGAGCAGGGACTTCTTTCCTCATGTGCCTTTCCTTTTCTTACTTACACAATCTTATACTCCTTACTCCCTTTGATGGCACCTAACCCCAGGATTTCTATACCTGTCCTATTTTGTCCTGTAGTGTAAGTGCTGTTTTCTTGTTTGCTCATTTTATTATGTACTGTGTAATGGGCGCTGCGTATCCCTTGTGGCGCCATATAAATAAAGGATAATAATAATATTATATAACAGTCACTCCAATGCTCTATGGGGTATATTCAATTGAAGTCGGATCCATTCTGACATTCATTTGTCGAAATGGATCCGACAAGGGCTATTCAATGCCAACTCAATTGAGGTCTCGCTTGCTGGAGCCGGGTGGACGCTGCTGTGAGCGGCGGCCGTGACACATCCTCTGGCTACGCTGCTGTAGCGCTGCTCTCCCCCATCTCCCCGCGGCTCTCCCCCATCTCCCCGCTGGTCTCCCCCCTCTCCTCCTCTCGGCTCCCTCATCTCAATCCGACTGTTTTTATAGTCTGATTGAGATGGCCCCGTTTCCGACAGAAGCACGCTGATCAGCAGCTATTCCGCCAATCCACGTGCTTTCCGACAAGTCGAATTCCTTGACTTGTCGGATAATTTTGGGTTATATTGAATAGGTCAGAACCCCTTCCGACCTAAAAAAGTCGAAAACTGCCGTCTTTTCCACAGACGGCAGCTTTTCGACTTCAATTGAATATACCCCTATGTATTGTATGGCTGTCTGTATGATGTTCTCTCTATTGTATAGTTGTCATTAGGATGTTCACTGTATTGTATGTGGGTAACTAGGATGATCCTGTATTTGCATGGGAGTCATTGGGATGCACACCATTTTGTATGGCCGTCAAAGGATGCTCTTTGTATTGTATGGTAGTTTTCAGAATCCTCTCTGTGTTATTTAACAAACACTAGAATGCTGTCTACATTGTATAGCATTCGCTAATATTGAAGGTGGCCTAGCACTGTCTAAATGACAGCCATGCCACTTGTGTATTGGTCATGCTTACTCTAGTGGCATGGCATATACTGTAAATTGCTGTCTAGACATTGGTGGTGAGGAGGGGTACGCTACTAGTTTTTTTTATAGCCTTGTGGAGCTGGAACCTTTTATAAGTCCTTGTTTATTTGCATATAGTCTCACTTAGATAAAGGCACTCACTTGTATTTTAAGACTTCTGTCCACCATCAATATACTATAATTCTAATAATAATATTTATATTATCATAAAATACAGAGAGCATGGGATGACTAAGGAGACATTAAGGAAATGCTTGAATAAACAAGAAAGTCTTGAATCTGTTGTTGAAATAAACTAGAGTGGGGTCTCTCAAGCTGTGCCGGAAAGTGAGTTCCATAGAGTCAGAGCTGCATGAGATTCTAGGTACTGCTAAAAGTCCTTCATCTACAGATCACAGTAATTGAGATGGGCAGTATGGAATCAGAAGCTGCTTCAGGTACCTTGGAACCATGGGCCTAATTCAGACCTGTTCGCTCGCTAGGGGTTTTTTGCATTGCTGCGAACAGATAGTCGCCGCCCATAGGGGAGTGTATTTTTGCTTTGCAAGTGTGCGAACGCATGTGCTGCCGAGCGGTACAAAAAAAACGTTGTGTAGTTTCTGAGTTGCCCAGGACTTACTCAGCCGCTGCGATCACTTCAGACTGTTCGGGGCCGGAATTTAAGTCAGGAGTCCTCCCTGCAAACGCTTGGACACGCCTGCGTTTTTCCAAACACTCCCTGAAAACGGTCAGTTGACACCCACAAATGCCTTCTTCCTGTCAATCTCCTTGTGATCGGCTGTGCGAATGGATTCTTCGTCAAATCCATCACCGCTTTGTAGCTGTGCGACGCACCAACACATTGCAGTGCATATGCATGCGCAGTTGTGACCTGATCGCAAAAAACGCTAGCGAGCGATCAGGTCTGAATAACCCCCCAAGTCAGAGGGCACATTGCAGTACTCTAATCGAGATGATACAAATGAACGTATGACTTTGGCAGATCTTCAGAGGGAAATAAATGCTTCGTTCTGGCTATTTTCCTCAGCTTAAAGAATGAGGATTTGAGTGTAGCTGATATCTGATGTTTAAGTGTCAAATCACCATCCAGGACACTGCCAAGATACCGCACATGATCAGTGTTTTAGAATTCTGAACCCCCATGTGTAAGTCCAGTTGGTTGGCTATGCTGCAGTCTTGTCCTTTATAACAGAGGTCCTATCATAAGGGGCACAAGCGCGCGCCAAAAGGGTCGTGGCCATGCAAATAGGGGGTGTGGCCAATCACACGTAATACAAGTGGGCGGCTGGCGGTGTCACTGTTGGGGGCGTTCCCAGCACCTACGGAGGTGCTGGGCTTCCCCCAAGCTCTCTCACAGCGTGAATGGATGCCGCACGCATGCGCGCGGCATCTTTACACGCTGAGAGGGCAGAAAGCGGGCGGCTGTTTTAGCAGGGCACCGCAGAAAGGGCAGGGCGGGTTTTGCACTTAAAAAATCGGGCAGGGCGCGGCGCCGTGCTAAAACAGCCTAGCGTGAACACTACTCCCAGACAAAACTGTTTGTGACCGGCTAAGGACTGTGCCATCCAGCCCACAGAAATTTTTCAGGCGCTCAGTCAGAATCCCATGGTCCAAGGTATCATATGTTGCAGAAAGATCCAGAAGGATTAAGATGGAATGACTGTCACCTCTGTCTCATGCCATCAGAAGATCATTTAACACACACACACACACACACACACACACACACACACACACACACACACACACACACACACACACACACACACACACACACACACACCAGGGCTGTTTCAGTGCTATGTCGTCTCCTGAATCCTGATTTGAATGGATCGCAAATATCATGGGTTGTCAGGCAGGTTTCCAGTTGAGTTGCAACCACTTCTCAGTAACCTTTCCTAGAAAAGGAAGGTTTGATACCGGTCTGTAGTTAGTCATGCAGTCGGGATCTAAATTAGTTTTTTTTTAGAAGAGGTCTAACACTTGCTTCCTTTAGTGGTTCAGGAAAGATGCCTGTCTGCAAAGAGCATTGAACTATTTTTGCAAATACATGGCCAATGATGTTCATACACCCTATTAGAAGCTTGGTTGAGGCAGAGCCCAGAACACAGGTAGTAGGACGCAATATTCGAGCAATTTCAGCAATGTCTTTTACATCCTTTGGGCCCTGAAGACAGGGGGCTTACATTGGCAGGCTCGGTAGTTTGGCACTCCTTTGATGGCACTGTTCCAGCCTGTATGGTGTATACTTTATCTGCTAAGAAGTTTGCAAACTCGTAGCATCCTGCCTGGGAGAGTGGTTTCATCAGGCTGCGGGTATGCTGGCTTGCAAAGCATCTCCACTGTACGGAAAAGCTGAGCTGGCCTATTCTTTACTGCCATGATCTCTTATTAAGGGGAACTCTGACTTCTTACAGGTGATTGTGGATTCATATTCTTCATTATGCTTTATTAATTAGTCTTCTTCCATCGTCTTTCAAGACCCATTTTCTTAAGCTTATTAACACTGTTGTCAAACCAGGGAGCTTGGCAGTGTGGTTTGTGAGGTCATATATGCACAGATGAGATAATATCAGTTGCACCTATCACATCCCTATTACAGTAATGGACTAGGGAACAGGGATCTTTACAGGCACCCAATATCACAGAGAGATCCAGATTTCCTGCAAGAGCCTTGGGAGTCTTACCCTTCCTTGGACGATACTTAGTCAACTCCATGGCATTAGGGGATCTCTGTATCACTCCAGACAAGAATCTGAACTTTGAAATCTATAGTAAAATTAGAGCGTTTCAAGCTTTTACTTTAAGAAAAAATTTCAGTGACTGTTTTAATAAGAAAAGTGGGTCTGTGTGCAAGACCCTCTCATTGTGCAGTGACAGATATTGTGGAGGAGTCTTTTGAAAATACGAAAGATGCCTTCAATTTGTTGGGAAGCACTGTTCCTATAGAAGTTTTTGATAGATAGCAAGGATAATAATGTTAAAAATGATTATTCCTGCAGCTACCAGGATTGTTAAAAATAGACCCACTGCTGTGATTATTAATTCATAGACCCCTAAAACCTGCAGTATCTGTCAATAAGTTTGTGTGAAGCCAGTATTTATGTATCTTACTAGCATATCTGTAAAGAGGTGTGTATCATACTGTTTGTCATGAGAATCACTTAAGAGCAGAGGAGTTTAAAGTGAAGGAAGGACTGCAGGGCAATGAGATCGTTGCTCTTCCAATCAGGCCACAGGGTAGGATGGTGAGTGCAGTGCAGGTTCCTGTGAAACTACAGCTCTTATTGATTCACCACTGGTGTGCTCTTGCTTTACTACTCATCAGTGCGTGCTTATGCTAGATGCAAAAAAAGCGCCTCCAATTTCTGCATAAACCACAGTTGTCCTTGTACACATTGGGGGTAATTCCAAGTTGATCGCAGCAGGAAATTTTTTAGCAGTTGGGCAAAACCATGTGCACTGCAGGGGGGGGGGGGGGGGGGCAGATATAACATTTGCAGAGAGAGTTAGATTTGGGTGGGTTATTTTGTTTCTGTGCAGGGTAAATACTGGCTGCTTTATTTTTACACTGCAATTTAGATTGCAGATTGAACTCACCACACCCAAATCTCTCTCTCTCTGCACATGTTATATCTGCCCCCCCTGCAGTGCACATGGTTTTGCCCAACTGCTAAAAAATTTCCTGCTGCGATCAACTTGGAATTACCCCCATTATGCCACACAGTAGCGCCTCTTACACATTATGCCACACAGTAGTAGTGCCCCTTACACATTGTTTGGGTGATACACAGAGGTTAATAAAAAAAAAAGGTGCACTCTTAAATATATATAGAAAAAAGTTATTTTTAAATATAACTTTTAATTCAATCAGTTAAAATAGTACCACAAACAACAATGATACAATGCAAATTCTGGTGTCTCCAGTAGGTCAAATAAGTAATGCTAGAGATAATGTTGCAGTATGATATCAAATACTCATAACCCATGGTTAATGTGAGTACCCAGATAGTGTATAAATAGCTTGGGAGAATTATAAGCATTGGCTTAATGAGAGAGTGGTGTGCTTAGCCTGGGAGGTAAAGATAGAAAAGGGCACATTTCTACTTTCACAGTATGGTCCTCAGAAACCCCTGTTGTTATGTAAATATTGCAGAGGGTTCTGTAGGGTGCCCGCAATGAAATGTGCATAGAAGGTACCTGTAGGTAAGATAAGGCAAGTAGCATGTCCTGCCAGCAGAGCCAGTCTAAGGAGTAGCGGTGTTCCCTCCTGCTAGCCGGGTCTCCTAGATCAAGAACCTAGAATGACTGGGCGGCTGTCACATTAGCAGAGGCAATTTGAAGGTAGTGGTGTTCACTCCTGTTGACCGGGTCTTTGGCTAGGTGGTGCCACCCTTGGCCTACCCCTCTACTGAGTGTCATTATTGCCAAGGGGTGGATGTGTCCACTCTTTTCTACCTTCCCTGCATGTTATGCCATGCTGTGGCGTGACTCAGTAGTGCAGAGCGTCTTTACGTGCAATTTTTTCCATTAAAATGCATCTTATTCACAAAACAATGTGAATCGGATGCACGAGCAGCTTATGCTGATTTAAATGATATGTGGCATGCCTATATTCTGTGTGCGACTGTGGCTGTATCTGCATACTAAAAGGTACATTACAGGGTTTTCCTAGAAAACACTGTAACGTACCATTTTGTATGCAGATACAGCTGCAGACGCACAGAGAATATAGGCATGCCACATATCATTTTAATCATGCTTGTGAGTCCTATTCGCATTATGATGCAAATAAGATGCATTTTGTAAAAAAAGGCGCCCAACGCTAATGGAGTTCCACAGGACCTGTCAGTTTACTCACAGCAGGCATCTCCCATTACATGGCGTATTGAGGCAAGAAGTCTGAGGACACGCTTGTGCATTAATCTTTGCACCAGCCCTCTTGATAAACATTTAGTAGTACAGGTTCAGTCTCTCATATTTTCCCAATTTTTGAATATATGCATTCCGTACTGAGACATCTTAGGGACAAAAGTCTAAACACAGTATGCATGTACAGTATGTTTCATATACACCTTATACAAACAGCCTAATTATACTAATTGTACTAATTATGTGCATGAAATAAAGTTTGTGTACATTGAACCATCAGAAAGCAAAGGTGTCACTATTTCGCACTTAAAAAATGTTGGATTTTGGAATATTTTGGATATTGGATTTTTAGATATGGGAGACTAATCCTGTAACTTCATAGAGAAGATAATATAATGGAAGGATCGCCCTAGCATAGTGGTATAGTATAATCTTAGATATTTTTGCATATGTTTAATTAGTATATTTCTATGATTTCTTGTGTATATTTTTGTCAGTGTCTGGAATTACATTATATTCTTATAATAATTTATACTGCCCAATCATTAAATTGCAACTTCTATGTTTGTTATAGGAATAGAAAATTCATTTCCATGAACTGAGTTTTTTATAATGCCGGATCAGGATGAAAAAGGGAAAAAATCAGAAAAGACATCTGATACCAAAAAACAGGGAATATCTTCAAGGTTTGTTAACTGTATATAATGTTTATGTTGGTGACTTTGGTGGTGAGTGAAAATGCAAAACTACATTGTAAAATTGAACTAAAAGTGGGATATAGTTTTAGATTCATGGTACAATACATCTCCTTCTACCATGGTTAATAGAGCATTAAACCAAAATATGTATTATTTTTATATTGCCACCCATATTACCACCCATATTTCTTTGTTCAGCTCCATGCAGAAGCACTGATAGAGAATTAGAAATAATTAATATTAATTACTGTCAGAACGCGCTGGAGCCCGGACTCTTCTACTGGATCTGACGTCACTGGTTTCATGCGGCTCCTATGGTCCTGCTGCGGACAGGGGTTCGTTGGCGTCCGCGTTGGTAACATGGTGGCCAGCGTCTGTTTAAAATTTAAAGGGGTATGCATGTCAAACGTCACATCATACAGTATTTGGCGCCAAATTTTAATCTCAGCTTTATAGCTTCATGGCTTCCTTGTGTGTTTCCTAGTGAAACTACTGTTTGTTCCCGGTTCCTGTCACTCCTTTGTTCTGATTCCGGCTCCTTTCATTCCTGTGTTCTGTTCCTGGTTCCTGTCACCTGAGTTTTCTTATCTGGTCCTGACCCAGTCTGACAACTCTGTTACTATATGCCTCACGGCGAATGATCAGTTCCAACTCTAGGGTATACCAGGCCATATACTTAGGAAACCAGACAGAGGGCCGCGGCCTTCGTTTCAAGCGTAGCTCCTTGGTGATAACAACTGGCACGTTAGATGCTGCGCATCTGTTCTGGGTATCAGCCAATACTAAAGCACAGGTCAGCATCCACAATATGCATCTGTGAGTTAGCAACAGTTACATTGATTGGGACACTATTGTGTCTATCAGGTAGATGTATTATTCATCATTATGGGCGAGAAGTGGTATCAGTGCATGTTATGTGCGATACACTGCCTCCCCCCCTTGTATGAATGCGCTGGTCTGTGTACAATGACAGGTGTGTGTAAGATAGCGTGCCGGTATGCAGGGCAATGTATGAACGGTCAGTAGCACTGACATTCTGACACCTGCATCTGTTGATTTTCACAGCTGTAGCTGTCATTGCCCATTCACCACACCAGGGACATCACTGTCCTTGGCTGCGGGTGACTGCTGGCTCTGGGCTGCATGTGAGATACCGTGATAATAGCGAGATCTTGCGCATGCTCACTGGAGCTGGCCGGGGGTGAGACGCAACGCATCAGACCTACGCTGAGGTGCTGTGAGCACGGGCAGGGATCGCCGGAGGAGAGAGCTTTCACTCCCCCTCTCCGGCAGTCGAGATGATAATATATCTTGGTGCTACTGCTTCCTGTTTCGTCTCGGTAAAGAGGCGAAGCAGGAAGCACTAAACTCACATGATACAGTACGTGCAGGTATAATACGTTTACCACTATGCGCTAAAAAAATAGTTCAGATGTCCATTAAGCCTTAGTAATAAGCAGGCATTTGCTTTCAATGTCTAAGTTGGACCAGATAGATCAAAGCTTTGGACTGCTTTCCTCATTTGAAGGAAGCTATTGATATCCACTACCAAAAAATGTACAATTAAAAATACATAGACATTGGTGAGTATCATTTGTTTTACAAAGAAGAAAAGGCATGAGATCTACAGGTGCCCTCGGTGAACAACTTGATGCTTGGCTCTGCTGATATGCATATTGGCCCTCATTCCGAGTTGTTCGCACGCAAGCTGCTTTTAGCAGCATTGCACACGCTAAGCCGCCGCCTCCTGGGAGTGAATCTTAGCTTAGCAAAATTGCGAACGAAAGATTCTCTAAATTGCGAATAGAAAGTTCTTTGCAGTTTCTGAGTAGCTCGAGACTTTCTCTGCCACTGCGATCAGTTCAGTCAGTTTCGTTCCTGGTTTGACGTCACAAACACACCCAGCGTTCGCCCAGACACTCCCCCGTTTCTCCAGCCACTCCCGCGTTTTTCCCAGAAACGGTAGCGTTTTTTCACACACTCCCATAAAACGGCCAGTTTCCGCCCAGAAACACCCACTTCCTGTCAATCACATTACGATCACCAGAACGAAGAAAAAATCTTGTAATGCCGTGAGTAAAATACCAAACTTCTTAGCAAATTTACTTGGCGCAGTGTGAACATTGCACATGCGCAATTAGCGGAAAATCGCTGCGATGCGAAGAAAATTACCGAGCGAACAACTTGGAATGAGGGCCATAATCCTTCTTTATAGTACTAAAACATAACTTTTAATTATTGCTAACAATAAAAGTGTATATTTTATTCTGTGGTATTCCAATAGACAAAAAAGAAATTATGAAAATATTAGTATAAGAAATGTGATTAAAGTAAGAAACAAAGTGATTTAAAAACAAATAGCCGCTGTGTTTATTTTACTTTTAATATTATTCTTATATTTCCAGTTTCCTATGAGAAATATTGTGTTTAAGTAGTTTTCACTTATACTTTAGTTCTTTGCTTAGAATGATTTTAGTACTCCTAAAGCTGTTTCCCAGAGGCTCACTGTAGCCCAATGTGATTGTTACATATTTGTTCTTGTCAGGGCCGGTGCTAGGGTGTTCAGCGCCCTCCTGCAAACTATAAATTTGCGCCCTCCCACACTTTACTAAGGACAGCTCGCGGCTAAGGGACAATGGCCCTCATTCCGAGTTGATCGCTCGCAAGGCGAATTTAGCAGAGTTGCTCACGCTAAGCCTACGCCTACTGGGAGTGTATCTTAGCTTCTTAAAATTGCGACCGATGTATTCGCAATATTGCGATTACAAACTACTTAGCAGTTTCAGAGTAGCTTCAGACTTACTCGGCATCTGCGTTCAGTTCAGTGCTTGTCGTTCCTGGTTTGACGTCATAAACACACCCAGCGTTCGCCCAGACACTCCCCCGTTTCTCCGGCCACTCCTGCGTTTTTTCCGGAAACGGTAGCGTTTTTATCCACACGCCCCGAAAACGCCGTGTTTCCGCCCAGTAACACCCATTTCCTGTCAATCACACTACGTTCGCCAGAGCGAAGAAAAAGCCGTGAGTAAAAATACTATCTTCATTGTAAAATTACTTGGCGCAGTCGCAGTGCGAATATTGCGCATGCGTACTAAGCGGAATTTCACTGCGATGCGAAGAAAATTACCGAGCGAACGACTCGGAATGAGGGCCAATGCCCACAGCAGCAGCGTCGCCTACACACATAATGCCCACAGCAGCAGCGCCGCCTATACACATAATGCCCACAGCAGCAGCGTCGCCTACACACATAATGCCCACAGCAGCAGCGTCGCCTACACACATAATGCACACAGCAGCAGCGCAGCCTACACACATAATGCCCACAGCAGCAGCATCGCCTACACACATAATGCACACAGCAGCAGCGTCGCCTACACACATAATGCACACAGCAGCAGCGCCGCCTACACACACAATGCACACAGCAGCAGCATCGCTTACACACATACTGCACACAGCAGCAGCGTCGACTACACACAATGCACACAGCTGCAGCGCCGACTATACACAAAATGCACACAGTACTGGTGCCACTTATACACAAAATGCACACAGTACTGGTGCCACACACACATATACATCAGTGCAAGGCTACACACACACACACACACACACACACACACACACACCTCTCCCCCCCGCCCCCCTCCCTTTTTCCCCAAAGTATTTTATTAGTAAATATGCCAGCATTACAGAAACAAGAATAAAACTTTTTGAACCAGTGTAAATGTAAATATAATATAGGCATGGTAACTCATGTTGTTTTTCATTTTTTTTTTTTTAATTAGGAAATGCTCTGATCTCAAAAAACTCTGGTCTCTCTTAAATGTTCAGGCAAGCAAACAGCAGGTAAAATGTTATGTTCTGATTTATTTTGTATATGTACAGTATGCTAATTAATTTATCTGCTGGAGATATTATTTTATCTGGTATTGTTTTCTAATTTAAACAGAACCTTGAAAAATAGAAGAAACTGAACTAATTTGTCAGTTAAAATATTAAATGTACGCTGGATATCGGTAATCCCTTTTTTTGCTAATGTACATCAAGAATATGCCCCACGTCCTTTGGAATATACAGAAAACCTATTTTATCTTGTTATGGTTATAATTGAATTGCTTTGGTTTGTATTAAGTTGGGCCCATTCTGAGCATGTGCCAGCATTGACTGCAGGTGTCAATCAGGCAGAGGCGTTCGCGGGGTGGGAGGGGGCGGCAATGCTCCATTTCCTAGGCTGGAAAGGAGCGCTGCGGCAGCAGCATCAGGGAAACGGGGACATGGTAGGGCAAATGTGGGGCATGTCGTTGGCATGATTGGGGCGGCTGCGTGATGTCACATGCAGCTGCTTCGATCAAAAAGGTGGCGGCGGGCCTTGAATAGGCTCCTTAGTCTCTGGGATTCTTTTTACATTTCCTTTTTATAATTTGCTACAGTAAATATTCCTCACCCTTGTGCTAG
Organism: Pseudophryne corroboree; assembly: GCF_028390025.1. Taxonomy (NCBI): domain Eukaryota; kingdom Metazoa; phylum Chordata; class Amphibia; order Anura; family Myobatrachidae; genus Pseudophryne; species Pseudophryne corroboree. The sequence continues at coordinate 252,798,194 of NC_086448.1, read as the reverse complement.
TCCATTTTCTGATTACTGTCACTTCCAACATCAATATCTCTGATTTTTTTTTCTTTTCTTTTTATTGCCCACACAAATGATATCTTGTTATTTTAGAATGTAATATTAATCTTTCTCTAACGTCCTAGTGGATGCTGGGGACTCCGAAAGGACCATGGGGAATAGCGGCTCCGCAGGAGACTGGGCACAAAAGTAAAAAGCTTTAGGACTACCTGGTGTGCACTGGCTCCTCCCCATATGACCCTCCTCCAAGCCTCAGTTAAGATTTTGTGCCCGAACGAGAAGGGTGCAATCTAGGTGGCTCTCCTGAGCTGCTTAGAGTAAAAGTTTAAATAGGTTTTTTTATTTTCAGTGAGACCTGCTGGCAACAGGCTCACTGCATCGAGGGACTAAGGGGAGAAGAAGCGAACTCACCAGCGTGCAGAGTGGATTGGGCTTCTTAGGCTACTGGACATTAGCTCCAGAGGGACGATCACAGTCCCAGCCATGGATGGGTCCCGGAGCCGCGCCGCCGTCCCCCTTACAGAGCCAGAAGACTGAAGAGGTCCGGAAAATCGGCGGCAGAAGACGTCCTGTCTTCACTAAGGTAGCGCACAGCACCGCAGCTGTGCGCCATTGCTCTCAGCACACTTCACACTCCGGTCACTGAGGGTGCAGGGCGCTGGGGGGGGCGCCCTGAGACGCAATAAAAACACCTTTTTTGGCAAAAAATACATCACATATAGCTCCTGGGCTATATGGATGTATTTAACCCCTGCCTATTTTTACATAAAAAAGCCGGAGAAAGGCCGCCGAAAAAGGGGCGGAGCCTATCTCCTCAGCACACTGGCGCCATTTTTTCCTCACAGCTCCGTTGGAGGAAGGCTCCCTGACTCTCCCCTGCAGTCCTGCACTACAGAAACAGGGTAAAACAAGAGAGGGGGGGCACTAAATTGGCATATAAATATATACAGCAGCTATATTAGGGAAAAACACTTATATAAGGTTATCCCTGTATATATATATAGCGCTCTGGTGTGTGCTGGCAAACTCTCCCTCTGTCTCCCCAAAGGGCTAGTGGGGTCCTGTCCTCTATCAGAGCATTCCCTGTGTGTGTGCTGTGTGTCGGTACGTTGTGTCGACATGTATGAGGAGGAAAATGGTGTGGAGGCGGAGCAATTGCCTGTGTTAGTGATGTCACCCCCTAGGGAGTCGACACCTGACTGGATGTTCTTATGGAAAGAATTACGTGATAGTGTCAGCACTTTACAAAAGACTGTTGACGACATGAGACAGCCGGCAAATCAGTTAATACCTGTACAGGCGTCTCAAACACCGTCAGGGGCTCTAAAGCGCCCGTTACCTCAGGTCGATACAGACACAGACACGGACACTGACTCCAGTGTCGACGGTGAGGAAACAAACGTATTTTCCAGTAGGGCCACACGTTACATGATCACGGCAATGAAGGAGGTTTTGAACATTTCTGATACTACAAGTACCACAAAAAAGGGTATTATGTGGGGTGTGAAAAAACTACCCGTAGTTTTTCCCGAATCAGATGAATTAAATGAGGTGTGTGATGAAGCGTGGGTTTCCCCCGATAAAAAACTGCTAATTTCTAAAAAGTTATTGGCATTATACCCTTTCCCGCCAGAGGTTAGGGCGCGTTGGGAAACACCCCCTAGCGTAGATAAGGCGCTCACACGCTTATCAAAACAAGTGGCGTTACCGTCCCCTGATACGGCCGCCCTCAAGGAACCAGCTGATAGGAAGCTGGAAAATATCCTTAAAAGTATATACACACATACTGGTATTATACTACGACCAGCAATCGCCTCAGCCTGGATGTGCAGTGCTGGGGTGGCTTGGTCGGATTCCCTGACTGAAAATATTGATACCCTGGACAGGGACAATATATTATTGACTATAGAGCATTTAAAGGATGCATTTCTATATATGCGAGATGCACAGAGGGATATTTGCACTCTGGCATCAAGAGTAAGTGCGATGTCCATTTCTGCCAGAAGAGGATTATGGACGCGACAGTGGTCAGGGGATGCGGATTCCAAACGGCATATGGAAGTATTGCCGTATAAAGGGGAGGAGTTATTTGGGGTCGGTCTATCGGACCTGGTGGCCACGGCAACGGCTGGAAAATCCACCTTTTTACCCCAAGTCACCTCGCAGCAGAAAAAGATACCGTCTTTTCAGGCTCAGTCCTTTCGTCCCCATAAGGGCAAGCGGGCAAAAGGCCACTCATATCTGCCCCGGGGCAGAGGAAGGGGAAAAAGACTGCAGCAGACAGCCTCTTCCCACGAACAGAAGCCCTCCCCCGCTTCTGCCAAGTCCTCAGCATGACGCTGGGGCCTTACAAGCGGACTCAGGCACGGTGGGGGCCTGTCTCAAGAATTTCAGCGCGCAGTGGGCTCACTCGCAAGTGGACCCCTGGATCCTGCAGGTAGTATCTCAGGGGTATAAATTGGAATTCGAGACGTCTCCCCCTCGCCGGTTCCTGAAGTCTGCTTTACCAACGTCTCCCCCTGACAGGGAGGCGGTATTGGAAGCCATTCACAAGCTGTATTCCCAGCAGGTGATAATCAAGGTACCCCTCCTACAACAGGGAAAGGGGTATTATTCCACGCTGTTTGTGGTACCGAAGCCGGACGGCTCGGTGAGACCCATTTTAAATCTGAAATCCTTGAACACTTACATAAAAAGGTTCAAGTTCAAGATGGAGTCACTCAGAGCAGTGATAGCGAACCTGGAAGAAGGGGACTATATGGTGTCTCTGGACATCAAGGATGCTTACCTCCATGTCCCAATTTGCCCTTCTCACCAAGGGTACCTCAGGTTTGTGGTACAGAACTGTCACTATCAGTTTCAGACGCTGCCGTTTGGATTGTCCACGGCACCCCGGGTCTTTACCAAGGTAATGGCCGAAATGATGATTCTTCTTCGAAGAAAAGGCGTCTTAATTATCCCTTACTTGGACGATCTCCTGATAAGGGCAAGGTCCAGAGAACAGTTAGAGGTCAGAGTAGCACTATCTCAAGTAGTGCTACAACAGCATGGCTGGATTCTGAATATTCCAAAGTCGCAGCTGGTTCCTACGACGCGTCTGCTGTTCCTGGGTATGATTCTGGACACAGTACAGAAAAAGGTGTTTCTCCCGGAGGAGAAGGCCAAGGAGTTATCCGACCTAGTCAGGAACCTCCTAAGACCAGGCCAAGTGTCAGTACATCAATGCACAAGGGTCCTGGGAAAGATGGTGGCTTCTTACGAAGCGATTCCATTCGGCAGATTCCACGCAAGAACTTTTCAGTGGGATCTGCTGGACAAATGGTCCGGATCGCATCTTCAAATGCATCAGCGGATAACCCTGTCTCCAAGGACAAGGGTGTCTCTCCTGTGGTGGTTACAGAGTGCTCATCTCCTAGAGGGCCGCAGATTCGGCATTCAGGATTGGGTCCTAGTGACCACGGATGCCAGCCTGAGAGGCTGGGGAGCAGTCACACAGGGAAGAAATTTCCAGGGCTTGTGGTCAAGCATGGAAACGTCAATTCACATAAATATCCTGGAACTAAGGGCCATTTACAATGCCCTAAGTCAGGCAAGACCTCTGCTTCAGGGTCAGCCGGTGTTGATCCAGTCGGACAACATCACGGCAGTCGCCCACGTAAACAGACAGGGCGGCACAAGAAGCAGGAGGGCAATGATGGAAGTGGCAAGGATTCTTCGCTGGGCGGAGAATCATGTGATAGCACTGTCAGCAGTGTTCATTCCGGGAGTGGACAACTGGGAAGCAGACTTCCTCAGCAGACACGATCTTCACCCGGGGGAGTGGGGACTTCACCCAGAAGTCTTCCACATGATTGTGAACCGTTGGGAAAAACCAAAGGTGGACATGATGGCGTCCCGCCTCAACAAAAAACTAGACAGATATTGCGCCAGGTCAAGGGACCCTCAGGCAATAGCTGTGGACGCTCTGGTAACACCGTGGGTGTACCAGTCAGTGTATGTGTTCCCTCCTCTTCCTCTCATACCAAAAGTACTGAGAATCATAAGAAGGAGAGGAGTAAAGACTATACTCGTGGCTCCGGATTGGCCAAGAAGGACTTGGTACCCGGAAATTCAAGAGATGCTCACGGAAGACCCGTGGCCTCTACCTCTAAGAAAGGACCTGCTCCAGCAGGGACCATGTCTGTTCCAAGACTTACCGCGGCTGCGTTTGACGGCATGGCGGTTGAACGCCGGATCCTGAAGGAAAAAGGCATTCCGGATGAAGTCATCCCTACCCTGATCAAAGCCAGGAAGTATGTAACCGTACAACATTATCACCGTATTTGGCGTAAATATGTTGCGTGGTGCGAGGCCAGGAAGGCCCCTACAGAGGAATTTCAACTGGGTCGTTTCCTGCATTTCCTGCAAACAGGACTGTCTATGGGCCTCAAATTGGGGTCCATTTAGGTTCAAATTTCGGCCCTGTCAATATTCTTCCAAAAAGAACTGGCTTCTGTTCCTGAAGTTCAGACGTTTGTCAAGGGAGTACTGCATATACAGCCTCCTTTTGTGCCTCCAGTGGCACCTTGGGATCTCAATGTAGTTTTGGGATTCCTAAAATCACATTGGTTTGAACCACTCACCACTGTGGACTTAAAATATCTCACATGGAAAGTGGTAATGCTGTTAGCCCTGGCTTCAGCCAGGCGTGTCTCAGAATTGGCGACTTTATCCTATAAAAGCCCTTACCTAATTTTTCATACGGACAGGGCAGAATTGAGGACTCGTCCTCAATTTCTCCCTAAGGTGGTTTCAGCTTTTCACTTAAACCAGCCTATTGTGGTGCCTGCGGCTACTAGGGACTTGGAGGATTCCAAGTTGCTGGACGTAGTCAGGGCCCTGAAAATATATGTTTCCAGGACGGCTGGAGTCAGAAAATCTGATTCGCTGTTTATCCTGTATGCACCCAACAAGCTGGGTGCTCCTGCTTCTAAGCAGACGATTGCTCGTTGGATTTGTAGTACAATTCAGCTTGCACATTCTGTGGCAGGCCTGCCACAGCCAAAATCTGTAAAAGCCCATTCCACACGGAAAGTGGGCTCATCTTGGGCGGCTGCCCGAGGGGTCTCGGCTTTACAACTTTGCCGAGCAGCTACTTGGTCAAGGGCAAACACGTTTGCTAAATTCTACAAATTTGATACCCTGGCTGAGGAGGACCTGGAGTTCTCTCATTCGGTGCTGCAGAGTCATCCGCACTCTCCCGCCCGTTTGGGAGCTTTGGTATAATCCCCATGGTCCTTTCGGAGTCCCCAGCATCCACTAGGACGTTAGAGAAAATAAGAATTTACTTACCGATAATTCTATTTCTCATAGTCCGTAGTGGATGCTGGGCGCCCATCCCAAGTGCGGATTGTCTGCATTACTTGTACATAGTTATTGTTACAAAAATCGGGTTATTGTTGTTGTGAGCCATCTTTTCAGAGGCTCCTTCTGTTATCATGCTGTTAACTGGGTTCAGATCACAAGTTGTACGGTGTGATTGGTGTGGCTGGTATGAGTCTTACCCGAGATTCAAAATCCTTCCTTATTGTGTACGCTCGTCCAGGCACAGTATCCTAACTGAGGCTTGGAGGAGGGTCATAGGGGGAGGAGCCAGTGCACACCAGGTAGTCCTAAAGCTTTTTACTTTTGTGCCCAGTCTCCTGCGGAGCCGCTATTCCCCATGGTCCTTTCAGAGTCCCCCGCAACCACTACGGACTATGAGAAATAGAATTATCGGTAAGTAAATTCTTATTTTTAACTCGTGCGCAGCATACCGGCGCCGGGATCCTGACCGCCGGTATACCGACAACTATTCTCCCCATGACACCCATGGAGGGAGAATAAATAGCGTGGCGGAATGCTGATCGCTGGGATCCCGACAGCCGGGATATCATAGTACACCCAGTAGACTCCCCTCTTTCGAACAAGGATGCCAGGTTTGGGGAGAAGCTCTGGCAATATTTAAAAGTAAAAATAATGATAATTAAAAATAGTGATGTGCGCCGATGTTGCTGCTATCGGATTGGCCCCCAGGTAGCAAGAAGGTAAGCTAGCGGGGGGTGGGTGGGGGGAAAGGTGAGATGCACTTTGCTGCAGATGATAAGTGGGTCTAGTCATATGCAGTCTTAAGGTGCAGGTTGAGTCTCCCATATCCATCATTCAGAAACAGAATATTCTGAAATACGGAATAAAAAAAAAAAACAGAAATAGCGACAGCTTTGTTTTCTGATGGGTCAATGTACACAAGCTTTGTTTTATGCACCAAAATTATTGTATAAAATTACCATCAGGCTATGTGTAAGAGGTACAGTATATATGAAACATAAATGCCTTCTGTGTTTAGACTTGGGTCTCATCCCCAAGGTATCTCATTATGGCATGCACATGTTCCAAAACACAGAAAAATCAAAAATCCCAAATACTTCTGGTCCCAAGCATATGGGATATGCAAGTTCAGTGGCATGTCCAGCAAGCCCATAACATACAAGTCATAGTGGCTCCCTCTACCCATTTATTGTCTAGTTATATCATTGCATTTATGATTACCCAATATTACTTATGTAATTTCTATGTAATTGCGTAGTTATCACATTCAATGTAAGGCATGGAAGACACCTCATAGTGTCCTATAATACTATTTACTATTATTATTATTATTATTAATAATAATAGTAATTACACAAGCTCACTTGTCAAAATTAGACTTGCATTGCTTGGTTTAAATGAAGGAGTTCACTTTGCAACCATGGGTCCTGGGATTCCTTCCAAATGCCCTTATTATCACTTGCCACAAGGAGCACATATGTATTAAGCGCTGAACTAACTTTTAACGCCACACAACTTCATCCATGTAATGAGCCTTAACTCTATAAGGTAACACATGACATCACATTCAGTGTTACTGATTGGCGGATCAGCGGTTCTGGTTGGATCTTTTAGGGTAAATAGCAAAAGTATTTCTGTTTTTATACTTATATGGCATTAAATATTGGCACACAGCTGGTACCATGTACAATATGGTGAAAACTGAGCATGGGCATATTTCTATTCTATTTTGTTTAAATATTTGCCTAGTGCTACCATGGCTGCTTACAAAGCTATAAAAGGCTTAGTTGGGTGTGGCTCACAAGCAAGTCCCTGTATAGATGTGTGCAGTGCTGAAAGTAGGGTGGTACGGGGTGATTCGGAGTACCATTGAGAAATATGGTGTTGGTACGCAGTACCACCAACCCACCGCTGGGCATAATTTATAAGGGGCATTTTTGTAAAATGGTGTCAGTGGCATAACTGTGTGTGGCATAATATGTAATAGGCATTATGGTGTGTGGTGTAATATGTAATAGGCATTATGGTGTGTGGCATAATGTGTAATGGGCATTACGGTGTGTGTGTAATGGGTGTTACGGTGTCTGGCATAATGTGTAATGGGTATTACAGTGTGTGGCATAATGTGTAATAAGCATTAGGGTGTGTGGTATAATGTGTAATAAGCATTACAGTGTGTGGCATAATGTATAATTGGCATTACGGTATGTGACCTAATGTGGCCATGCCTCTATCGTCATGTAGCCACTCCCCTATAGTAGTTTAGTGTGACCACACCCGCTCATGACCACGCCCATTTTTACTGTCAGTACCACTGAGAAAAAATTTCTACGTGCACCGCTGAATGTGTCCCTCTGTATCTGAGAGGTAAGTATATTGTACTGCAATGTATGGTGTGCTGGGCATATTCAGTATGCTAGTGTAGGGACTTGCAGAGAATTGGGGTCTCTAGATAACAGTCTATAAGCTTAAATGTCATGCTCAAAATATTAACAAAATCTCCATACATGTATTTGCTAGACAAACACAAATTTGCAGTATATCATTGTTAGTCTTTCTGTTTTGTATACATATATGGCATGAATATTGTCTTGCAGCTGGTACAATGTATATTATGGGTAAAACTGAGCGTGGCCATATCTCTTTTCTGTTTTGATATGGAATGGAATGTGCCACCATGATTACAACTAGAGATGTGTGCCGGACCATTTTTGCTGGATTTGAATTTGATACTAATTCGTCATCTGGCTTTGGATTTGCAAAACCGCTGTGACTGGTTTTTGGATATGGATGTTTTTTTAAAAATTAACAAAAAAAGCTAATATCACATAATCTGGACTTTTGTTTTTTGTTCCTAGAGTATAATTAACCTCAATGACATTCATTTCTGCTCATTTCGAGTCGGTGTTTACCACCTCACAGATCACAATATAGTTTTCATCAATATTGACCAAAGGCTGCAGCGAGCTGACTCGTTACTAAGCAGCAGAGCAGCGGCACAAAGGCATGGCAGTTTATAGCACAGCTATGAAACATTGCCACATTGCAGTGTCAGAAATGAAAAGTGGTGCAAGATGGAATTGTCCTTGGGCCCTCCCACCTGCCCTTATGTTGGATATTAAAAAAGACAGCTATACTTCTGCTGTTCATTCCCCCATTTGCAGAGGGAGCAGAAATGGTGGAAGAAGGCTTCTCTGTATCAGAAAGGTCAGGCTCACACACTCACACATAGCACTTGAGGACACACTTACTTTCCTCAGGGATTTGTGAAATTTCTGTTTCTAAACGCACAGTTTGTTCTACTGCCTTAGTCGTTTTCAGTTTTTTACACTTCTTCTACAGTCTGAGTGAAAAGGTCTTGCATTATCATTAGAGGCAGAAGAAGATGCCTCACCGACAGTTGCAGAACCACCACTCAGAAATGAATCCCAAGGCCTGAGCCTTTCCTTGCCACTGCGTGTGGTGAATGGCATGTTGGCAGTTTTTCTGCACCAAACCTAAGAGGTGTCTTTTTCTTTTACACTGTATGTTTTTTTAATGTTTTTTTATTTTAGATGCCCTGACTTAGCCCCGCCATGCCCTTGAGCATCAGCTTTAGTAGATGACGTTTCTGAACTAACATTGCTTCATGACTGGTGGCGGCAGCTGCTGCACTAGTTTTTGGTTGCTCTTCTCTAAACTGATAGTTACACATTTGTCAAGTTGCAGATCACTGCGTGGATCACAAGGCTTATAGATTCATGTGAACAAAGAACACAAAAGTAAAGCGCACCAGCCAGTACAAACAATATATATTGTAACACTGTAGGGGAACAGGGTGCCGTTTCCTGGAGTAGATGGCAGCAAGCAGCAGCTGAGAAATCGTACAAGTCCAGTTTGTGGTGCAACTGGCCGCAACCAGTTTTATTAAACAGAAAATAAAACAAACCTCAAAAGAAAATACCTTTCCTGTCCGGCACTAACTAAACACAAGACGTTCCGAACTGTCTCTAAACAAAAACACAACGTTTTCCAGTCAATACTGTATGGCTCACTTGCATAAAGAAGCGTGTTTCTCTCACAGAGATTCTCCAGTCTCCTCAGGCAGTCTGCACACACTAATCAGGCTAACAGCCCTATAAGGCTCTTGCACAGCTGAAAGCCCTGATTAGCCCTCTGTGAGGCCAAAGATCTGAACTGGGCCCAATGTCCTGAACTTGCCTTCTCTCTCTCTCAGGGCCCTTATCCAGCTTTTCCAGCAAACTGAAAAGGTTCTAACAAAACAAAACAGTTTCCTAGAAGTTTTCATTTTCTAAAACATGTAAGACAAGAACCTGGGACACACATACCTGCCCTCAAACACTATTCCAGTGTTCTTGTCACATATCCCCCTCCCCTGTTTCGACCTTGGGGCCGGAACACTTGTAGCCCCCAAACAGAAGATGCGGGACAATGCATCTGCGTTGGCCAATTGTGTACCCGGTCTATGTTCGACAGTAAACTTAAAATCTTGCAACACTAGAAACCATCTAGTTACACGAGCATTCTGACCTCTATTTACATACATCCATTTTAAAGGGGCATGATCTGTCACTAGTCTGAACTGTCTACCCAAGAGGTAATATCTCAAGGTGTCTAATGCCCACTTAATGGCCAAAGCCTCCTTTTCCATAATGGAATACCTTTTTTCATGCTCAATCAGTTTCCTACTCAAATAAATTATAGGGTGTTCGTCCCCATCTCTGGTTTGGGACAACACAGCCCCTATCCCTACCTCTGAGGCATCTGTCTGTACAACAAATTCCTTTGAAAAATCTGGTGTTATCAATACAGGTTGTGAACACAAAGCCACTTTTAACGCTTGGAACGCTTTTTCTGCATCAGGGTTCCATTTCACCATATGTGACTGCTACCATCTATATATACCAGTATGGTTAAGGAAGTGATTACCTACATCACTTCCTGTAATTATCCTAATCAGTGATTCGGGACCACAAAATACATAATCAATATATTCAATATAAAAAATAGCTTAAAAACTACTGAACCGCTGTGTTTATACTTTAAAAAACATGTTTTAAACCACTTAGAGAGTTATAAAATGTTTATAGGCGCGGACTTCCGGTCCGGGACGTCCCTGACGTCATTTCCGCCCCATATCCGCTGTCCGGGAATCTCTATTGCGCATGCGCCGGCGAGTGTGTTCCCAATGCTATTTACACTGTGGTTAGACAGAAGGTAGTGCGGCGGCCATCTTTAGGGAGCCCATACTCAGTAGACAGTCTTTAACATAGAAGAAAGGTGCCAGCGGCCATGTTATTGTTGCGGCCAACTTTAGGGAGCCCATAGTCTGTAGACAATCTAGTATAGGAAGAAGGTGCCAGCGGCCATGTTATTGCTGACATAGTTCACTCGAATTGACTAATTCTTAAAAGATATTTGTCTCCAAACCGAGAATTAAAACGAAAAAGAAGAGAGAAGGAGTACTTTAGAATCATATATAGGAGGTTGGAAAGCATATATTATTATTGTGAGCATCAAAGTTGTATCCATAATTATACATATATATGAATGTAAATAAATATGAAATCACAAATAGGATTCTGAATAGTAGAAAAGAGCTCCGTTTTATCGTATAAGGGGACATCAGTATAAAAAACAAATATGCCCTTAATACTGAACTTCAGTGGCATAACGGGTATGGCAATCTGTGTCAAAAATATTGTTAGCAAAGACTTCCTATATAGTAGTGATGATATCGCATATAAAAGGTTGTTGGATTAAGGTTTGAAGAATACACCCCTCCTAGTCCAAAATATTTACAGCACCCGGTATTCCTGGGCAGTCTCCTAGCCCTGTACTGGCCGGGCCAACACTGCTTGGCTTCCAAGATCGAACAAATTTTTGCATGTCCAGTGTGGTATGGCTGTAATCAAGATCTTGGGTTTGAGGGGGAGAAGCCCTGAGATAGGGAATACACTGGGAAGTGCCCCAATGCTCATGGACGTAGTATGAAAGAGGAAGAGATACGGATAAATTTGAGGAGGAGGCTGATAATGCTTACATTCACAAGAAAGGAGCTATTTCAAAGCTTTCATTGAATCCGTCTGGGTGAAGTGATCTTAGTTCATAGATCCGGAACATCTCACGCCGATAGGAGGTTGGAGATGTCCCCCCCTCTTTCTCCTAATGTGACAAGTTCTATGCCGTTGAACGTGAGTGCCTCTGGGATAGAGCCATGGTATTCCAGGAAGTGTCTTGAGACAGCATGCGTTTGAACTTTGTTTTTAATGTTCCTTATGTGTTCCTGTATGCAGAGTTTTAATGGTCTCTTTGTCTTGCCGACGTATTTCATCTTGCAGGAGCATTCTAAGAGGTAAATGACTGAAGACACATTGCAATTTATAAATTGCTTTATCTTGTATTCCTTATTGTCGCCTGTGTTCTTGAATGTCTTTCTGTTCGGATGTACATACTTGCATATGTTACAATGGCCGCATTTATGTGAATTTGGACACAGTACACAGTCAATACAGCAGCGCAGCATAAAGCAGCCCACGCTACTGTAAAATGGTGCTGAGTCCCGGACAGCGGCGCCTTATATAAAATCCAGCTACTGCAAAAATCCGACGTTGGGAGAATGACGTTCGGCCTTGAAGTGGGATTCAAGTTTGGCGGGAACACTCGGATCCCTGGTGGTCGAAGTGGCTCGGATTCCACATACTTTCCCCACCACAGCTGCAGTTTTAGATTTCACTACCTTATGCATAGGTGGATCCTGGGGGGGGAGGGGGGTTGGTCACTTGGGCCCGTGCCCCCGCTGTCATTTCTGACTTCTTTTTTTTTTTTTCAAAAGGAGAACAGCAGCAGCACTACTGCTATTTCCGTCAGTCAGATTTGATAAAAGAGCCGGCAGTCACTAGGACCTGCCACGGTTCTAACAGCAAGTCCATGTGGTAACCAATGGGGAGGCTGGAGCTGCAGCTCCAGCCTCCCCATGCTCACACTGCAACCTACTTCCCCCACTGCCAGCCGTCCAGAGTCCAGCCCAGGCACAAAGTTCAAATGCCAGCATCAAGTAAGACTGTTACTTATGACGGCGTAGAAGGCTTCATTAGCCCTCACTGCACTGCACAGTTTCCAAACGCTTCCTTTACCAACCATGCTAGGTGCAGTCAAACTCAGCCTCAGGTTTGAGAAGGCGGCCTGTGTGATTGTGACAGGGCTGTCCTGCAGATGTCTTATGCTGCTTGTTGGCTATCCAGCTGGCTGCTTCTGCTAATCAAATATGGGCAGTTCGTGTCCTGCAGTCTGAATCTCACTGCAGTGCCCAAAACAAGGTATGCTGCACCTGCCACCACCAACTAAAAACTTTAATCATTATATTGTGCTGGGTTGTCTTCCAGGCTCCCAAACCTAATGGAACATTTGACCAAAATTTCAAGGCCCAATCAGCCTTTTCATCAGGGTGAAACATTGGCAATTAACCAGGATGCACTCCTACAGCCAATCATTACCTGACGGTGTATTCTGTGAGGCCATGCCCCCTGTGATACCACACCCCTTATCTGGGAGCACGCGTGCCTTAGGTGCATGTAAATTTAACTATTACCGTTACCCTATCATGGTGCCCCCCCCCTTTCATTTTCTTCTGGATCCGCCCCTGACCTTATGTATTCTACATTTTCTCTGACGTCCTAGTGGATGCTGGGACTCCGTCAGGACCATGGGGAATAGCGGCTCCGCAGGAGACAGGGCACAAAATTTAAAAGTTTGACCACTAGGTGGTGTGTACTGGCTCCTCCCCCTATGACCCTCCTCCAAGCCTCAGTTAGGTTTTTGTGCCCGTCCGAGCAGGGTGCAATCTAGGTGGCTCTCCTAAAGAGCTGCTTAGAAAAAGTTTGTTAGGTTTTTTATTTTCAGTGAGTCCTGCTGGCAACAGGCTCACTGCAACGAGGGACTTAGGGGAGAAGAAGTGAACTCACCTGCGTGCAGGATGGATTTGCTTCTTAGGCTACTGGACACTAGCTCCAGAGGGACGATCACAGGTACAGCCTGGATGGGTCACCGGAGCCGCGCCGCCGACCCCCTTGCAGATGCCGAATAGAGAAGAGGTCCAGAAACCGGCGGCAGAAGACGTCTCAGTCTTCATGAGGTAGCGCACAGCACTGCAGCTGTGCGCCATTGCTCTCCGCACACTTCACACCAGCGGTCACTGAGGGTGCAGGGCGCTGGGGGGGGCGCCCTGGGCAGCAATGTAATATACCTATTCTGGCTAAAATATATCACATATAGCCCCTGGGGCTATATGGATGTATTTAACCCCTGCCAGGTTCCAAAAAAACCGGGAGAAGAAGCCCGCCGAAAAGGGGGCGGGGCCTATTCTCCTCAGCACACAGCGCCATTTTCCTGCCCAGCTCTGCTGCGAGGAAGGCTCCCAGGACTCTCCCCTGCACTGCACTACAGAAACAGGGTAAAAACAGAGAGGGGGGGCACTTATTGGCGATATTTATAATATTTGAGCTGCTATAAAGGGAACACACTTATTAAGGTTGTCCCTATATATATATTTATAGCGCTTGGGTGTGTGCTGGCAAACTCTCCCTCTGTCTCCCCAAAGGGCTAGTGGGGTCCTGTCTTCTATCAGAGCATTCCCTGTGTGTCTGCTGTGTGTCGGTACGTGTGTGTCGACATGTATGAGGACGATGTTGGCGTGGAGGCGGAGCAATTGCCTGTAATGGTGATGTCACCCCCTAGGGAGTCGACACCAGAATGGATGGCTTTGTTTATGGAATTACGGGATAGTGTCAGCACGCTACAAAAGTCGGTTGACGACATGAGACAGCCGGCAAACCAGTTAGTACCTGTCCAGGCGTCTCAGACACCGTCAGGGGCTGTAAAACGCCCTTTACCTCAGTCGGTCGACACAGACCCAGACACTGACACTGAATCCAGTTTCGACGGTGAAGAAACAAACGTATTTTCCAGTAGGGCCACACGTTATATGATCACGGCAATGAAGGAGGCTTTGCATATCTCTGATACTGCAAGTACCACAAAAAGGGGTATTATGTGGGGTGTGAAAAAACTACCGATAGTTTTTCCTGAATCAGAGGAACTGAATGACGTGTGTGATGAAGCGTGGGTTACCCCAGATAGAAAACTGCTAATTTCAAAGAAGTTATTGGCATTATACCCTTTCCCGCCAGAGGTTAGGGCGCGCTGGGAAACACCTCCTAGGGTGGATAAGGCGCTCACACGCTTATCAAAGCAAGTGGCGTTACCGTCTCCTGATACGGCCGCCCTCAAGGATCCAGCTGATAGGAGGCTGGAGAATACATTAAAAAGTATATACACACATACGGGTGTTATACTGAGACCAGCAATCGCCTCAGCCTGGATGTGCAGTGCTGGCGTGGCTTGGTCGGAGTCACTGTCTGAAAATATTGATACCCTGGATAGGGACAGTATTTTACTGACTATAGAGCAGTTAAAGGATGCATTTCTTTATATGCGAGATGCACAGAGAGATATTTGCACTCTGGCATCAAGAGTAAGTGCGATGTCCATATCTGCCAGAAGAAGTTTATGGACGCGCCAGTGGTCAGGTGATGCGGATTCCAAACGACATATGGAAGTATTGCCGTATAAGGGGGAGGAATTATTTGGGGTCGGTCTATCGGATCTGGTGGCCACGGCAACGGCCGGAAAATCCACCTTTTTACCCCAGGTCACCTCCCAGCAGAAAAAGCCGCAGGCTTTTCAGCCGCAGTCCTTTCGTTCCTATAAGAACAAACGAGCAAAAGGACATTCCTATTTGCCCCGAGGCAAAGGAAAGGGTAAGAGACTGCAACAAGCAGCTCCTTCCCAGGAGCAGAAGCCCTCCCCGGCTTCTACAAAGGCGTCAGCATGACGCTGGGACCTTACAAGCAGACTCAGGGGCGGTGGGGGGTCGCCTCAAACATTTCAGCGCACAGTGGGCTCACTCGCAGGTGGACCCCTGGATCCTGCAGGTAGTATCTCAGGGTTACAGGTTGGAATTCGAGAAGTCCCCTTCTCGCCGTTTCCTAAAGTCTGCTTTGCCAACGTCTCCCTCCGACAGGGCGACGGTATTGGAGGCCATTCACAAGCTGTATTCTCAGCAGGTGATAGTCAAGGTACCCCTCCTACAACAGGGACAGGGGTATTACTCCACGCTATTTGTGGTACCGAAGCCGGACGGCTCGGTAAGACCGATTCTAAATCTAAAATCTCTGAACCTGTACATACAAAAATTCAAGTTCAAGATGGAGTCACTCAGAGCAGTGATAGCGAATCTGGAAGAAGGGGATTTTATGGTGTCCTTGGACATCAAGGATGCTTACCTTCATGTTCCAATTTGTCCTTCACATAAGGGTACCTCAGGTTCGTGGTCCAAAACTGTCATTATCAGTTTCAGACGCTGCCGTTTGGATTGTCCACGGCACCCCGGGTCTTTACCAAGGTAATGGCCGAAATGATGATCCTTCTTCGAAGAGAAGGCGTCTTAATTATCCCTTACTTGGACGATCTCCTGATAAGGGCAAGATCCAGAGAACAGCTGGAGGTCGGAGTAGCACTAACCCAAGTAGTGCTCCAACAACACGGGTGGATTCTGAATTTTCCAAAATCCCAACTGATCCCGACGACACGTCTGTTGTTCCTAGGGATGATTCTGGATACTGTTCAGAAAAAGGTATTTCTTCCGGAGGAGAAAGCCAGGGAGTTATCCGATCTAGTCAGGAACCTCCTAAAACCAGGAAAAGTATCTGTGCATCAATGCACAAGAGTCCTGGGAAAAATGGTAGCTTCTTACGAAGCGAATCCATTCGGCAGATTCCATGCACGAACTTTTCAGTGGGATCTGCTGGACAAATGGTCCGGATCGCATCTGCAGATGCATCAGCGGATAAAATTGTCCACAAGGACAAGAGTGTCTCTGCTATGGTGGTTGCAGAGTGCTCATCTGTTAGAGGGCCGCAGATTCGGCATACAGAACTGGGTCCTAGTGACCACGGATGCCAGCCTGAGAGGCTGGGGAGCGGTCACACAGGGAAGAAACTTCCAGGGCGTGTGGTCAAGCCTGGAGACGTCTCTTCACATAAATATACTGGAGCTAAGAGCAATCTACAATGCTCTAAGCCTGGCAAAACCTCTGCTTCAGGGTCAGCCGGTGTTGATTCAGTCGGACAACATCACGGCAGTCGCCCACGTAAACAGACAGGGCGGCACAAGAAGCAGGAGGGCAATGGCAGAAGCTGCAAGGATTCTCCGCTGGGCAGAAAATCATGTGTTAGCACTGTCAGCTGTGTTCATCCCGGGAGTGGACAACTGGGAAGCAGACTTCCTCAGCAGACACGATCTGCACCCGGGAGAGTGGGGACTTCATCCAGAAGTCTTCCACATGATTGTGGTCCATTGGGAAAGACCAATGGTGGACATGATGGCGTCCCGCCTCAACAAAAAACTGGACAGGTATTGCGCCAGGTCAAGAGACCCTCAGGCAATAGCTGTAGACGCTCTGGTAACACCATGGGTGTACCAGTCAGTGTATGTGTTTCCTCCTCTGCCTCTCATACCAAAAGTACTGAGAATTATACGGCAAAGGGGAGTAAGAACGATACTCGTGGCTCCGGATTGGCCAAGAAGAACTTGGTACCCGGAACTTCAGGAGATGCTCACGGAAGATCCGTGGCCTCTACCTCTAAGACGGGACCTGCTTCAGCAGGGACCGTGTCTATTCCAAGACTTACCGCGGCTGCGTTTGACGGCATGGCGGTTGAACGCCGAATCCTAAGGGAAAAAGGCATTCCGGAAGAGGTCATCCCTACCCTGGTAAAAGCCAGGAAGGAGGTGACTGCACAACATTATCACCGCATTTGGAGAAAATATGTTGCGTGGTGTGAGGCCAGGAAGGCCCCGACGGAGGAATTTCAACTGGGTCGATTCCTACATTTCCTGCAAACAGGATTGTCTATGGGCCTCAAATTAGGGTCCATTAAGGTTCAAATTTCGGCCCTGTCGATTTTCTTCCAGAAAGAATTGGCTTCAGTTCCTGAAGTCCAGACTTTTGTAAAAGGAGTACTACATATATATATTTCAAGGACGGCTGGAGTCAGAAAATCTGACTTGCTGTTTATACTGTATGCACCCAACAAGCTGGGTGCTCCTGCTTCTAAGCAGACGATTGCTCGTTGGATTTGTAGCACAATTCAACTTGCACATTCTGTGGCAGGCCTGCCACAGCCTAAATCTGTCAAGGCCCATTCCACAAGGAAGGTGGGCTCATCTTGGGCGGCTGCCCGAGGGGTCTCGGCATTACAACTCTGCCGAGCAGCTACGTGATCAGGGGAGAACACGTTTGTAAAATTCTACAAATTTGATACCCTGGCTAAGGAGGACCTGAAGTTCTCTCATTCGGTGCTGCAGAGTCATCCGCACTCTCCCGCCCGTTTGGGAGCTTTGGTATAATCCCCATGGTCCTGACGGAGTCCCAGCATCCACTAGGACGTCAGAGAAAATAAGATTTTACTTACCGATAAATCTATTTCTCGTAGTCCGTAGTGGATGCTGGGCGCCCATCCCAAGTGCGGATTGTCTGCAATACTTGTACATAGTTATTGTTACAAAAAAATCGGGTTGTTGTGAGCCGTCTGTTCAGAGGCTCCTACGTTTGTCATACTGTTAACTGGGTTCAGATCACAAGTTGTACGGTGTGATTGGTGTGGCTGGTATGAGTCTTACCCGGGATTCAAAATCCTTCCTTATTGTGTACGCTCGTCCGGGCACAGTATCCTAACTGAGGCTTGGAGGAGGGTCATAGGGGGAGGAGCCAGTACACACCACCTAGTGGTCAAACTTTTAAATTTTGTGCCCTGTCTCCTGCGGAGCCGCTATTCCCCATGGTCCTGACGGAGTCCCAGCATCCACTACGGACTACGAGAAATAGATTTATCGGTAAGTAAAATCTTATTATATCCTCTACAGCTCTTACATTATGTAGTTTCATCCAACCTATTAAATCATATCTTTGTAAGTAGGGTGGCCTAAAATCAGCTGGATTTGAATCCAGGGATTGGAGCTTCCAATACTGGGATTTCGGGATCAGTGTTTGCTGTATTTTTGTTTCTTTTTTGTGTATGCCGGGTAGCGCTGAGCACCTGCAGCCCCCGTCTTTGTGCAGCATAACGTGAGTCTGTAGTGTCTCACAGGCTTACACACAGCAGCCCAGGTAGCCACGGAGAGGGGAGCAAAGCGCACAAGTGGAGGAGAGGGAGCAGATTCTTGGCCGGTACTCAGGGGGAGGG
Organism: Pseudophryne corroboree; assembly: GCF_028390025.1. NCBI lineage: Eukaryota > Metazoa > Chordata > Amphibia > Anura > Myobatrachidae > Pseudophryne > Pseudophryne corroboree. The sequence goes on along the minus strand of NC_086448.1, from coordinate 252,779,541 downwards.
ATGTGAGAGAGATATAAGAACTAATGGGGAGGGGGGTGGGGAGATATATAAGGACTGGGGAGGGGGGCAAGAGAGAGAAGGACTGATGGGGGGGGGGGGGGGGGTTGAGAGAGAAAATAAGAATTTACTCACCGGTAATTCTATTTCTCGTAGTCCGTAGTGGATGCTGGGAACTCCGTAAGGACCATGGGGAATAGACGGGCTCCGCAGGATACTGGGCACTCTAAGAAAGAATTAGGACTACTGGTGTGCACTGGCTCCTCCCTCTATGCCCCTCCTCCAGACCTCAGTTAGGAAAACTGTGCCCGGAAGAGCTGACACAACAAGGAAAGGATTTGGAATCCCGGGTAAGACTCATACCAGCCACACCAATCACACCGTACAACTCGTGATACTATACCCAGTTAACAGTATGAATAACAACTGAGCCTCACTAACAGATGGCTCATAACAATAACCCTTTAGTTAGGCAATAACTATATACAAGTATTGCAGACAATCCGCACTTGGGATGGGCGCCCAGCATCCACTACGGACTACGATAAATAGAATTACCGGTGAGTAAATTCTTATTTTCTCTGACGTCCTAGTGGATGCTGGGAACTCCGTAAGGACCATGGGGATTATACCAAAGCTCCCAAATGGGCGGGAGAGTGCGGATGACTCTGCAGCACCGAATGAGCAAACTCAAGGTCCTCCTCAGCCAGGGTATCAAACTTGTAGAATTTTGCAAACGTGTTTGATCCCGACCAGGTAGCAGCTCGGCAAAGTTGTAAAGCCGAGACCCCTCGGGCAGCCGCCCAAGAAGAGCCCACCTTCCTCGTGGAATGGGCTTTTACTGATTTAGGATGCGGCAGTCCAGCCGCAGAATGTGCAAGTTGAATCGTGGAGCAGATCCAGCGAGCAATAGTCTGCTTAGAAGCAGGAGCACCCAGCTTGTTGGGTGCATGCAGGATAAACAGCGAGTCAGTCTTTCTGACTCTAGCCGTCCTGGAAACATAGATTTTCAGGGCCCGGACTACGTCCAGCAACTTGGAGGCCTCCAAGTCCCGAGTAGCCGCAGGCACCACAATAGGTTGGTTCAAATGAAACGCTGATACCACCTTAGGGAGAAATTGGGGACGCGTCCTCAATTCTGCTCTGTCCATATGGAAGATCAGATAGGGGCTTTTACAGGACAAAGCCGCCAATTCTGACACCCGCCTAGCCGAAGCCAAGGCCAAAAGCATGACCACCTTCCACGTGAGATATTTTAATTCCATGGTCTGAAGTGGCTCAAACCAATGTGATTTTAGGAAATCCAACACAACGTTGAGATCCCAAGGTGCCACTGGGGGCACAAAAGGGGGCTGAATATGCAGCACTCCCTTAACAAACGTCTGAACTTCAGGCAGTGAAGCCAGTTCTTTTTGAAAGAAAATAGACAGGGCCGAAATCTGGACTTTAATGGAACCCAATTTTAGGCCCATAGTCACTCCTGACTGTAGGAAGTGCAGAAATGGACCCAGCTGAAATTCTTCTGTGGGGGCCTTCATAGCCTCACACCATGCAACATATTTTCGCCATATGCGGTGATAATGCTTTGCTGTCACATCTTTCCTAGCTTTTATCAGCGTAGGAATGACTTCAACCGGAATGCCCTTTTCCATCAGGATCCGGCGTTCAACCGCCATGCCGTCCAACGCAGCCGCGGTAAGTCTTGGAACAGACAGGGCCCCTGCTGTAGCAGGTCCTGTCTGAGAGGCAGAGGCCAAGGGTCCTCTGAAATCATTTCTTGCAGTTCCGGGTACCAAGTCTTTCTTGGCCAATCCGGAACGATGAGTATAGTTCTTACTCCTCTCTTTCTTATTATCCTCAGCACCTTTGGTATGAGAGGAAGAGGAGGGAACACATAAACCGACTGGTACACCCACGGTGTCACTAGAGCGTCCACAGCTATTGCCTGAGGGTCCCTTGACCTGGCGCAATATCTTTTTAGCTTTTTGTTTAGGCGGGACGCCATCATGTCCACCTGTGCCCTTTCCCAACGGTTTACAATCAGTTGGAAGACTTCTGGATGAAGTCCCCACTCTCCCGGGTGGAGGTCGTGCCTGCTGAGGAAGTCTGCTTCCCAGTTGTCCACTCCCGGAATGAACACTGCTGACAGTGCTATCACGTGATATTCCGCCCATCGGAGAATCCTTGTGGCTTCTGCCATCGCCATCCTGCTCCTTGTGCCGCCCTGTCGGTTTACATGGGCGACCGCCGTGATGTTGTCTGACTGAATCAGCACCGGCTGGTTTTGAAGCAGGGGTCTTGCCTGACTTAGGGCATTGTAAATGGCCCTTAGTTCCAGAATATTTATGTGTAGGGAAGCCTCCTGACTCGACCATTGTCCTTGGAAGTTTCATTCCTGAGTGACTGCCCCCCAACCTCGGAGGCTTGCATCCGTGGTCACCAAGACCCAGTCCTGTATGCCGAATCTGCGGCCCTCTAGAAGATGAGCACTCTGCAGCCACCACAGCAGAGACACCCTGGCCCTCGGGGACAGGGTGATCAGCCGATGCATCTGAAGATGCGATCCGGACCACTTGTCTAACAGATCCCACTGAAAGATCCTTGCATGCAACCTGCCGAATGGAATTGCCTCGTAAGAAGCTACCATCTTTCCCAGGACTCGCGTGCAGTGATGCACCGACACCTGTTTTGGTTTCAGGAGGTCTCTGACCAGAGATGACAACTCCTTGGCCTTCTCCTCCGAGAGAAACACCTTCTTCTGTTCTGTGTCCAGAATCATACCCAGGAACAGCAGACGCGTCGTAGGAACCAGCTGCGACTTTGGAATATTCAGAATCCAGCCATGCTGTTGTAGCACTTCCTGAGATAGTGCTACTCCGACCAACAACTGCTCCCTGGACCTCGCCTTTATAAGGAGATCGTCCAAGTATGGGATAATTATAACTCCCTTCTTTCGAAGGAGTATCATCATTTCGGCCATTACCTTGGTAAATACCCTCGGTGCCGTGGACAGACCAAACGGCAACGTCTGGAATTGGTAATGGCAGTCTTGTACCACAAAACGGAGGTACACCTGGTGAGGTGGGTAAATGGGGACATGCAGGTAAGCATCGTTGATGTCCAGTGATACCATGTAATCCCCTTCTTCCAGGCTTGCAATAACCGCCCTGAGCGATTCCATTTTGAACTTGAACCTCCTTATATAAGTGTTCAAGGATTTCAAATTTAGAATGGGTCTCACCGAACCGTCTGGTTTCGGTACCACAAACATTGTGGAATAGTAACCCCGTCCCTGTTGAAGGAGGGGAACTTTTATTATCACCTGCTGGAGGTACAGCTTGTGAATTGCCGCCAGCACTACCTCCCTGTCCGGGGGAGTAGCTGGCAAGGCTGATTTGAGGTAACGGCGAGGGGGAGACGTCTCGAATTCCAGCTTGTATCCCTGAGATACCACTTGTAGAACCCAGGGATCCACCTGTGAGCGAACCCACCGGTCGCTGAAGTTCCGGAGACGGGCCCCCACCGCACCTGGCTCCACCAGTGGAGCCCCAGCGTCATGGGGAGGATTTTTGTTCTTGGGAACTGGTTGTATGGTGCAGCTTTTTCCCTCTACCCCTGCCTCTGGGCAGAAAGGACGCGCCTTTAACCCGCTTGCCTTTCTGGGGCCGAAAGGACTGTACCTGATAATACGGTGCTTTCTTAGGCTGTGAGGGAACCTGAGGTAAAAATGTCAACTTCCCAGCTGTCGCTGTGGAAATGAGGTCCGAGAGACCATCCCCAAACAATTCCTCACCCTTGTAAGGCAAAACCTCCATGTGCCTTTTAGAATCCGCATCACCTGTCCACTGCCGAGTCCATAATACTCTCCTGGCAGAAATGGACATTGCATTTATTCTAGATGCCAGCCGGCAAATATCCCTCTGTGCATCTCTCATATATAAGACTACGTCTTTAATATGCTCTATGGTCAGCAATATAGTGTCCCTGTCAAGGGAATCAATGTTATCAGACAGGGAATCAGACCACGCTGCTGCAGCACTGCACATCCATGCTGAAGCAATAGCAGGTCTCAGTATAGTACCTGAGTGTGTATATACAGACTTCAGGATAGCCTCCTGCTTTCTATCCGCAGGCTCCTTTAAGGCGGTATCCTGAGACGGTAGTGCCACCTTTTTTGACAAGCGTGTGAGCGCTTTATCCACCCTCGGGGATGTCTCCCAACGTACCCTGTCCTCTGGCGGAAAAGGGTACGCCATTAGTAACTTTTTAGAAATCACTAGTTTTTTATCAGGGGAAGCCCACGCTTCTTCACACACTTCATTTAACTCATCTGATGGGGGAAAAACCACTGGTTGCTTTTTCTCCCCAAACATAATACCCTTTTTAGTGGTACCTGGGTTAATGTCAGAAATGTGCAACACATTTTTCATTGCCGTAATCATGCAACGGATGGCCCTAGTGGAATGCACATTAGTCTCGTCGTCGTCGACACTGGAGTCAGACTCCGTGTCGACATCTGTGTCTGCCATCTGAGGTAGCGGGCGTTTTTGAGCCCCTGATGGCCTTTGAGACGCCTGGGCAGGCACTGGCTGAGAAGCCGGCTGTCCCACAGCTGTTATGTCATCGAACCTTTTATGTAAGGAGTTGACACTGTCGGTTAATACCTTCCACATATCCATCCACTCTGGTGTCGACCCCGCAGGGGGTGACATCACATTTATCGGCACCTGCTCCGCCTCCACATAAGCCTCCTCATCAAACATTTCGACACAGCCGTACCGACACACCGCACACACACAGGGAATGCTCTGACTGAGGACAGGACCCCACAAAGTCCTTTGGGGAGACAGAGAGTGAGTATGCCAGCACACACCACAGCGCTATATAAACAGGGATTTACACTACACAAGGTTATTTTCCCTATAGCAGCTATACAATACAGTTTTGCGCCTAAATTTAGTGCCCCCCCTCTCTTTTTTTACCCTTTGAGTCTGGAAACTGCAGGGGAGAGCCTGGGGAGCTGTCTTCCAGCGGAGCTGTGAAGAGGAAATGGCGCCAGTGTGCTGAGGGAGATAGCCCCGCCCCTTTTCCGGCGGGCTTCTCCCGCTCTTTTATTAATATTATGGCAGGGGATTTTTACACATATATAGTTTATTAGACTATATTATGTGTTGTTTTGCCAATTTAAGGTACTCTAATTGCAGCCCAAGGCGCCCCCCCCCCCCCCAGCGCCCTGCACCCATCAGTGACCGGAGTATGTGGTGTGCATAGGGAGCAATGGCGCACAGCTGCAGTGCTGTGCGCTACCTTAATGAAGACCGGAGTCTTCAGCCGCCGATTTCCAGGACGTTCTTCTTGCTTCTGGCTCTGCAAGGGGGACGGCGGCGCGGCTCCGGGACCGGACGACCGAGGCTGGGCCTGTGTTCGATCCCTCTGGAGCTAATGGTGTCCAGTAGCCTAGAAGCCCAAGCTAGCTGCAAGCAGGTAGGTTCGCTTCTCTCCCCTAAGTCCCTCGTAGCAGTGAGTCTGTTGCCAGCAGATCTCACTGAAAATAAAAAACCTAATAAATACTTTCTTTACTAGAAGCTCAGGAGAGCCCCTAGTGTGCAACCAGCTCGAGCCGGGCACAGATTCTAACTGAGGTCTGGAGGAGGGGCATAGAGGGAGGAGCCAGTGCACACCAGTAGTCCTAATTCTTTCTTAGAGTGCCCAGTCTCCTGCGGAGCCCGTCTATTCCCCATGGTCCTTACGGAGTTCCCCGCATCCACTAAGACGTCAGAGAAATATATAAGAATTAAGGGGATGTAGAGCTAGAGAAAGAGATAAAAGGACTGTGGGGGGAGAGAGATAAGGACAGAGGATGGGAGAGAGATAAGGACTGAGAGATGGGAGGATGGAGTACAGCCAATGAGTCCTGCTGCTGCCTGCCAGTGCCATTAACTCAATCCCAGGATTTCGGGATTGAACGTTTTCCAATCCCAAATCCCGGGATTGAAAAAACAGCTCGCATTTGGCCTCCCTAATTGGATGTTACTTTTATCATACTTTTATATACCGTTGAATCAGGAATTTCATCTAGCACTATTTTCATTACTTGCAATAATTTATCATTCAAAAGTTGTTATCAATTATTTTGGATCTTACCTCTACTTTGCCTATTTGTATCTTAATTCATACCATTTGGTTTTATATGAGCAACGTCTTATGAATTTGTCCTATTTTGATTTTCTTTAATTAGTTTCATAAGCCTGAAATCTCAGATTTAAAGGACGGATATATTTGTACACATAAATTATACTACAGGGACACATTAACTGGAAAACACAACAGCACGTTGTATTCACCGAAGACTTCATTTTGTAATTTGTTTATCTTTCAGAAATGCTCTTGGCATGCTAGTATACAGTCTGCTGGTGTTTTTGTGGTTGGGTTTGGTTAAGTTTATAAATGAAGTTTATGTCTGCTAGAACTTGTCAGCTGAACAGAATTTATATCATCAGTTCCTACCAATCTTCAGTATTAATTTCCATTTAGTTTCCCACCTGCCTCCTCATCATTACAGTTTAACAATCATCCTCCTAAGTCTGTTAGGTTTTCAATAAAGTGTGCTCTAATTTATGTAGTTTTGAACCAAAAAGTTATTTTGTTTTTGTATAAGCCACTCTTTACTAATGCAATAAGTAATTTTTAAGTACATTGTAAAGACTGAAATACACCTCACAAACTGTCTGTGGTAAATCTGGAGAAGGGGCATAATTAGAATTGTGGGGCCCCTAAAGTTTGTATGTAGGGGCCCTTAATGATAGGAAATAAACAAAAAGTATATTGTAAAGTGTGCTAAGAGTTGATCAGTAAAACCAAAAGGTGACACCACACCCCAGAAATTGTTAAACAATGGGTAAATAGGAAAAACCAATCATGGCACCACATACTGTAAATATACTGTACATTCAACAAAAAATTGGATCTAGGATTACTTACTCAGATAGCTGGAACTGGATGTTTGTTCTAGCTTGCAATATATCACTCTTATAATGGTACATGAAACAAAATGAAAATAACTACGTAGTGCATTACATCAATGGTGTTGAAACCCCCACTGTTCACGCAAGACTATAAATATATGAATGGTGATTCTACAGCTTCAGGAATCCACACGTGGAAGTCTGGCTGGGACTATGAGTGAAGTACAAAATGTTTTACTTTCCTCATAGTCCCAGTCAGACATCAAACATGCTCACCTGCAACATAGAATCTCTTGATCTCAAATTTTCTGATGAAGAGGGATGACTCTACCATCACCAATGGGAGGACTGCACCTATGGAAGGGCGGGATTGTTACCAGCAGAGTTTTATGAAAAGTGTAGGAAGAATAGGAGAAAGAAAATAAAGGAATAAAGAAAAGGAGCGTGAGAATTACCATCAATCACTCCAAAAAAAGGGACGCATTGTATGAATCATACCTCTTTATTAGCGCCTCTGGGATTGAGTCCATCTATTTTTTTGTTTGTACATGCAGCATATCTCCCCCCTACATTTAAGAAACCATATTGGCTGGACTGACACGCATCACCAGCTGCTAGAGTAGTGTGCATTGGCCAGATACACATTAGCATGTCTTCTATGACCTACTCAGTGTCACAACTGAGGGCTGGTGTTGGTAGCAGGAAACCTCAGTTGTCGGGGCTGATGGATACTGGAACTTAGGAGGTATAATAGGACTCCTAGACATGTGCAGGAGCTGCAGCACCAATGCCCGAAGGCGTGACCACGACGACTGAGGTTGACTTTAAGGGTTTTATTAAATAATAAAAGTCATCAAAAGTACAACAGAACAATAAATGTGAAGAGAGTCTCTGGACTTCAACTGGTTTGAGACCAGAACTTGAAAGAATAATTGTGGGTGTTTAGTGATGCTTGAGAACGTTGAAGAAATGTAGGAATGATGCTAGAGATCGCAGGAATAGCTCTTAGCTATAATGTGGGACACTGAGAACCATATGAACAGAGTTCCGCTGGAGAATAGCTACTGTTAGCCAAACTGTATACTCTGCCGACACAGGGTGCAATAGGAAAGGCAGGCTGCACTGCAGAGAGTTATCACAGGAGAGGCAGACTGCACCGCAGAGAGTTAACACTGAAGAAGCTGGCTGCACTGCAGGGAGTTATCACAGGAGAGGCAGACTGCACTGCAGAGCATGGACACAGGAGAGTCAGGCTGTACTGCAGAGTATGACACAGGAGAGTCTCTAGTGAAGCAGTAGACTGGAAGACAATTGAAGCACTGACAACTTCCTGGGTGTTGAGACAGGATATTTATACCCACTGGTGAACAGACATTGGCTGACAGCTTGACACAGGCACCAGCAGCGCTGCAGATTGGTAGAAAGAATGACATGTGACTTTCCAACATGGCTGCGCCCATGACCTGGCTTTGAAGGGGAAAGAACCATGTGCCAAACAACAATGGCGGCAGAGGCCGCGGCAACAGAGGACTCCACGCTCACACGCACAGTGGCCACAGAGATGACAGCGGCGGCCGTGGCTCACAGAGGACGCCTCACTTAGACTCCAAACGGCAAGATCGTGGGGGCGACGGTGATGGCTGCGACAGGCTGAAAAGCGCCATACCCAGCTAAGTGAAAACACTAAGAAGGCCGCTGAACCGGCACTGCAGGTAACATAAAAATGAAGTGTAAAACAAGACATAGTTATGACCCGGGCCTGGCACGCTGAGCCAATCTCAGGAGACACCTAACTGGTAGAAAATGGTGACCAGACACCCGGATCGTGACACTTAGTTTCTAAGAGTGGGCCCTAAGCAGCCAAAATAGAGAAAAGGACTTGCTATAACGAGTAAGTATGATCACCACGTACACAGCAATCTAAAGAGATGATAGATGGGGCAGGGAATGGACTAAAGGGGGGTACTCATGGAGCGATCGCTGCTTAAAATTTTAAGCAGCGATCACTCCGTGTGTACCCCTCACAGCGATAGCGATGCTCAGTCCCGCACATCGCTATCGCTGGTGCTAGATTGGCCTGCATGCAGGCCAATCTAGCAGGTCGCTCACTTCACCAGCTGGGTGAAATGAGCGCCCCCCCCGGCCCCCTCGCACGCTCAGCACACATCGCGCTGTGCTGAGCGGGGGGAGAGATGTGTGCTGAGCGTTTCGCTCAGCACACATCTCTCCCTACATCTGCCCGTGAATACGGGCCTTAAGGGTCCAGTAGTTATGCCTACAAATTGAGAAAACCTGGTCAAAAATTAATAATGGCATAAATCTGCACTATTTGTTGCTATCACATAACCAAATAATTTGTTATTAGTACGGGATGTGGTGACCTAGTGAAAGATTTACCAAACTCCATCACATCCACAAGCATGTGCAAATGACCCTATTGTGGTAAAATCACATTGAATTTGTAATTAATGAGAAATAGACCCCATTGATAGATTTCTGACTATACTTGCTAGTAGTCCAAGTATAACTATAAGCTAATTGAAATGCGTTTGCTAATAAGTCTACAGCTTTGTAGAGACAGAAAACGATACAAGAGTTCAAGAGGACAATTGTGATTCCACACCAGTCTGTGAATAAGGATTTAATCGTTATTAGTAAACCAAAATTGACAGTATGAAGGGATAGAAAGCCCAAATATTGTCGATTTGGTGGTGCACCCTGAGTCAGCAGTTATAACTGAAATGCAATAATAAAATGAAGAATACTCCTTTTTGGGTGCACTCTTCGAAAAAGAAAGTATATTTTCCATGATGAGTATTAAAACATAGCTTTTATTTGGTAACTTAATATATTTTTTCATGTATCCAAATACATAAATAATGTAAAAAATAATTATGCAAAAAAATACAAAAGAAGAGAAAGAGAAAATACATAAACTACACGTATTTAAAAACACCGGTCAGAGGTCCGATGGTTAGTGATCTTATACATGTGTTCCAAATGGTATAACCTAGATAAGTATAATGTATAGATTTTCTAATCATTTAGACTGACCAGGATAAGTGGTTAATTAGTTTGATGAGACCTCCACTGGGTCGGTAAGTGTTTGATTCATGCAAGGTATCATTGAGAGTGGTACTTGAAATCTCTACGTTTTAGGATTGACTTTAAGTACACAGAGCAAGAAAAAAATAATGTGGTACCCTAGCATTTGGAAAAAAGTAAGGATAAGGGGTGCAGAGGTAGTCCAGCTGGTGTGGAATGGACCCTCATACTGATGGGCAAGAACTGATCTCAGTAGGAAGGAAAGGAGTGGTGCTTCTGCTGTCAGTGTTAGGCACAGAGTATCTCGATTCCCCAGATTTCTACAACAGTTGGTATTCCCGGGAGGTCTCACATTTAGGTACTAGCCAAGCCCACTACTGCTTAGCTTCCAAGATCGGACAGTATTTGGCGTCTACAGTGTGGTATGGTTGTAGATGTGTGCATTATGGTCAATCCTCTGTGATCACTGATTAGAGTTCACTTAGTAAGGTGGGCTGGGATAGATTGAGACTGCATAGAGTAATAGACTGGAATAGTGGTTGTAGTTTCCAGTTTGAAAGAAGTAAAAGTGTATCTGCTGTCAGTGTTAGACAGGGGTTGAGAGGTATGCAGCTGAGCCTTTACTCTGTTATGGTGCCCCCCCCCGAATCACTGATGATAGTCCATGTGAAAATACAGATTGTCAGTAATGCATCCCAGTCAGTTAATTACCTAGGGTAACATATTAACATGGTAATTGAGGTTGAATAGAGGCAAAATGCCAATCGTGTTCAACCAGTATTAAGTTGAGTTGGTTATAATGTACCTGCTGAAGTACTGTTTTATGGCTAGATGACAATTATAACCATGCTACACCCGGATTAACAACGTCAATATTTTAAATGTTATAACCTTGGATATTATTTTCAATCAGAAATTTATCCAATCCTTTTTTAAATGCATTAACAGAGTCCGCAATTACCACCTTCCCTAGCAGTGGAATTCCAAATCCTTATTGCCCTAACAGTAAAGAACACTTCCCTCCGTTGCGTATGGAATTTTCTATCCTCCAGCCTCAGCGAGTGCCCACATGTCCTAAACAGTGTTCTTTTTATAAATAATTCCTCTGATATCTCTTTGTAATGCCCCTTTACATATTTGAAGATATTAATAATGTCTCCTCTTAGACGCCTCTTTTCCAGTGTATACATATTCAACCTAGTAAGCCTTTCCTCGTAATCCAGTCCCTCTAGCCCTTTAATCAAGTTAGTAGCTCGCCTTTGAACCCTTTCGAGTTCACCGATATCTTTTTTTATACCGTGGTACCCAAAACTGAACACAATATTCCAGGTACGGACGTACCAATGATTTTTACAGCAGCAGGATTACATCCTCGTCCCTTGTCTCAATTCCCCGTTTTATGCACCTTACTTGCCTTCATTACTGCGCTTTGACATTGTGTATGGTTATTAAGCCTATTATCAATGAGTACCCCCAAGTCTTTTTCTAATACTGTTACCCCTAGACTTTCCCCATTTAATATGTAGGATGCAAATTTGTTTTTAGTCCCAAAATGCATAACCTTGCATTTTTCTATATTGAACCTCATTCTCCATTTAGACGCCCAGGTTTCAAATTTTGATAAATCATTCTGCAGAAACTCCACATCTATTTCCGAATTAATTACCCTACACAGTTTTGTATCATCTGCAAAGATTGACACTGTGCTTTCCAGGCCTATTTCTAGATCATTGATAAATATGTTGAACAGTAGAGGCCCGAGTACGGACCCTTGTGGTATTCTGCTGACTACTGGGTTCCAGCTTGAGGACTTCCTGTTGACCACTACTCGCTGTACCCTGTTATCCAGCCAGTTACTTATCCATGTGCAAACAGTTTTTCCTAGGCCATGCTCCTATAATTTGGTGATCAATCTCCTGTGAGGCAATGTATCGAAGGCTTTTGCAAAATCTAAGTAGACCACATCCACTGCTTTTCCCTGGTCAAGATTATTGCTCACTTCCTCATAGAAGCTAATTAAGTTAGTTTGACATGATCTGTACCTCACAAACCCATGTTGGTGCTTGCTAATAATCATAGCGGTCTGTAGCTACTCCTGTATGCTATCCCTTAGAATTCCTTCCAATTTTCCCCCCACTATAGACGTCAACCTAACTGGTCTGTAGTTACCCGGATGATTTTTGGATCCATTTTTAAATAATAGCACTACCTCAGCTATACGCCAATCCTTCGGTACCATACCTGATCTAATTGAACTATTGAAAATCAAGTATAGGGGTCTTGCTAGTTGTGACCTAAGCTCCATAAGAACCCTCTGGTGAAGTCCATCAGGACCAGGTGATTTATTAATCTTAATTTTGCTTAGTCTCTCCTGGACTACTTCTTCACATAAACAAGTATCTAACCACGAATCCTTACTGTCACTATCGTTATGCACTACTCTCACCATCAGTTCTTCTCTGGTGAACACTGATGAAAAAAATGTGTTCAGTATTTCCGCTTTTATTTTGTCATCATTTATCAATACTACAAATTCATCTTTTATTGGACCTATGTTCTGCTTTTTTAACCTTTTACTGTTTATGTATTTAAAAAACTTTTTAGGATTGGTTTTACTCTCCATAGCGATTTGCTTTTCACTATCCATTTTAGCTGCTCTTATTGCTTTTTTGAATTTTTTTATTGCATTCCTTGTAATACTTGAATGACTCCTCCTTTCCATTAGTTTTAAATGCTTTGAAAGCACGCTTCTTTTTATCTATTTCTGCCTTAACCTTCTTGTTAAGCCACATCGGTTTGAGTTTAGTACTCCTGCGTTTACTGCCCATGGGAATAAATTTGTGATAATTGCTATCTAGCAACCCTTTTAAAGCATCCCACATTTCCGAAGTGTTCTTGTTATGAAACAGAACTTCTCACTCATTGTCGTTAAGTGCACATCTCGGCATACTGAAATTAGCCTTCCTAAAGTTAACTGTTTTGGTTGAACCCTTATAGCTATGTTTCCTGAAACTGATGTCGAAGGTGATCATATAGTGATCACTGTTACCCAAAGTTTCCCCAGCTTTAGTGTTTGATATAATGTCCACATTATTAGTAATTACTAGATCCAGAGTAGTTTTACCCCTAGTTGGGTCCTCGACTAATTGAGACAAGTAGTGATCCTTTAACATATTTAAGAACCTGTTGCCCCTTACTTTAACACATGAATCGTTACTCCAATTTATATCAGGATAATCAAAATCCCCAATCACTAGGATGTCCCCCAATCCTGCAGCCCTTTCGATTTGCTGCAAGAGTTGTTCTTCCTCATGTATGCTAATATCCAGCTGTTTATAGCACGTGCCTATGACTAGTTTTTTTGCATCAATACCCCCACTTGAGATTTCAGCCCATAGTGACTCCACATTATTGCCAGTCCTCTCATGAATAACTTCCTTTAAGTATGGTTTAAGAGATGGTTTAACATAAAGACATACACCTCCTCCTCTTTTGCTTGCCCTGTCCCTCCTGAAAAGAGAATACCCTCCAAGTTTGCAACCCAGTCGTAAGAGTTGTCCCACCATGTTTCCGTAATACCTATAATGTCATACTGATACTTTGATGCTAACAATTTCAATTTCCCCATTTTACCTACTAGGCTTCTTGCGTTTGCAAGCATGCATTTTAGTTTAGTAGTTCCCTTGTCTGTTTGTTTTTTTAAAGATAACCTATCATGGTTTACTAGTGCGTCGCCAGAGTTACTCTTACTGACTGTCCTTCTCGCTCCCTTCAACCCCCCTCCCCTACCATACTTAATACTGCCCACCTTACTCTTCTCTTTGCTCAACCCAATGTTTCCGTCTAAATTATCCGCCCTGACATAAGTATTTTCCCTTATGCTCCGTACATAATTTTCTATATGCTGTAATGATGACACAAAATTTTTGCTGGTTAATGTTTTGGCAATACCTTTGTAATTACCCTTTTTAGAACCATGTCAGTACCCTTGCCCTTGCCGGCTGCTCTTTGCCTCCCTCCTACTCCACCCCCATTTAACTCACTAAAACCATCACTACTATTCTCTCTGCATGACTCATAGTTTCTAGCTAAACCCTCCGCCCAGGCTCCTAGTTTAAAAGCTCCTCCAACCTACTAACCATCCTTCCCCCCCCAGCACCGCAATCCCCTCCTCATTCAGGTGCAATCCATTGTGACAAAAAAGATGGCGCCTGAGAAGTCTGCCCAGTTTACCCCTTGCATATGAGGCATTGAGAATTCACAGGTGTATCTGAGCATTAATCCTGGTCATAAGGAGATCAGAATATGTCTGCCCACAGGCTATTGTGAAAAACAAAATTGAAATTTTTGTACACACATCAAAATGATTCACTAGACAGTGACAAACTGGATTGGATACCTTCTGTGAATACCAAGTGTTGTAGAAATCTGGGGATTTGAGATACTCTCTGCCTAAGACTGACAGCAGAATAACCACTCATCTTCCTTCCTACTGGGATCAGGTACTTACCCAACAGTACGAGGGTCCATTCCATACCAGCTGGACTACTCTGCACCCCTTATCTTTACCTTTTCCCAATCCTAGGGTACCCCATTATTTTCTTCTTGCTCTGGGTACACAAGGTCATCCTAAGACTTAGAGATTTCAAGTACCACTCTCTGATACCTTGCATGAATCAAACTTACTGACCCAGTGGCGGTCTCATCAAACTACTTAACCACTTATCCTGGTCAGTCTAAATGATTAGAAAATCTATACATTATACTTATCCAGGTTTTACCATTTGGAACACATGTATAAGATCACTGACTATCGGACCTCTGACCGGTGTTTTTAAATACGTGTAGTGTTTGTATTTTCTCTCTCTTCTTTTGTATTTTTTGCATTATTATTTGTACATTATTTATGTATTGGGATGCACGACATTAAGCTACCAAATAAAAGCTATGTTTTAATACCCATCATGTAAAATCGACTTTCTATTTCCAAGAGTGCACCCAAAAAGGAGTCTTCTTCATCTTGTCATTGTATTTCCACTATACAAGAGTGTCAGCTCTAATGCCAAGTGAAACATGGGTCTATGAAACTAAGTGACCTGTGCTGGAAAGAAAAGTTAGAAGATGTAAATAAAGTTCTACCGCCTTTATTTTCATCAGAAGAGATGACTGATCCCCATTTGTTTCAACACTGGTAGCAGCACACCCCTACACCAGCTGTATCTGTATATTCCGCATTTTGCTGTTATTAAATCTGCATGTTTAGGGGCACCTGTTTGCTGCTTAGCCACAAGAGGCCAAGGAGAGAGACTGAGATTCTGATCGGTGGTTTGACCCAAGGACTCTACAAAGTTATACGTAATGGTAAAATACCGCACCACTATGCATCAGACAAACAAGGAAGTACAAACGTGTCACATAGAAATACACGTATTTCAAGGAGTTTTATGTATTATCTATCCAGTGTTCTTGTATCTCTACGTTGTATGTATTCAATATTGCATGATAATACATCATTTAAAAAATCACCCAAATTGTCTCTATTCTAAGCTCCCAGCTTTAAAAGTTACCAGCACACCAAAGACCCAGCAGAAGTTTGGAAAGAGCCATGCCTCCAAAACTCAGTGGCAAGAATCAACTGAATCGGTGGAACTTGAAAAATTCAGGTGAGCACAATAATGTGCCACTTCTGTGAGCATATAATAAAAATAGTGCACCCAGTCTTTATGGTAAGTACTTGTATTTATAGACTAGGATGGCGGCATGTCATGATTATAGACATTTGCACTGTGTAATGGTAGAATTAGTTAGATTGGTTGTATCCCTTAAATGTGTCAAGGATCAAGTTTCATTCGATACGTTTAGTAGGGATGCATTTTACACCTTCCTGTGCTTTCTTAGGTCAGGTATACTTTGAAAAATGTAGTCAAATACTTCAGACATACCAGAGTGACGTGAAATAAAGACTCTCCTGATGAACCACTCCCATAGTTAATTTAACTCGTGAAATGAGAATAAATGGAGCAGTATATTCAGGAGGACAACTCTGAAGTTACTTTCTCTTACGTCCTAGAGGATACTGGGTTCCACATTAGTACCATGGGGTATAGACGGGTCCATTAGGAGCCTTGGGCACTTTAAGAAATTAATAGTGTGCGCTGGCTCCTCCCTCTATGCCCCTCCTACCAGACTCCGTTTAGAAAATGTGCCCGGACGAGCCGGTCACACTTAGGGAAGCTCCTGAAGAGTTTTCTGCATTTATTTTTTCTGTTTGTTATTTTCAGGAAAGGGCTGGTTGGCACCAGCATGCCTGCTTCGTGGGACTTAGGGGGGGGTAAATGGCCCAACCTCCTATAGGGTTGATGGTCCTGTTCCCCGCTGACAGGACATCGCTCCTGATGGACCTATTCGCAAGCCCTACCACGGCGAGTGTACAGTCCCGCAGCATGCCACCACCCCTAACAGAGCCAGAAGTGAGAAGCGTGGTGAGTAGAAAGCTGGCGTCCTGGTTAGCAGGTCGCCGACGGTAATGGTGGCATAAGGGTATGGAGTCGCAGCGCTGACAGGCAGGCTGCGCCTCTAGGTTTCAGAGGCATACTATGTGTGTTTCGCTGTGAGGGGCGAGCTAAAGCCTATAATACAAATTAACCACACTGGCAGCTGCTTACAGGGGTTCTAACCCACTATAAAGCATATTATACACCTCAACCAGTATAAATAACCGGGAAGACCGCGTGCCATTAAGGGGGCGGGGCTTCACTATGAGCGGATCCAGCGGCTCACCAGCACCATTTTCCCTCTGCAGCTCTCAATGAACAGACTGATAGGGAAGCGCAGCTCCTCCACGGGGACTCCAACTTACCTCAGCGGTACCAGAGGGTCATATCAAGGGGGGGGGGGGAGCAATATAGGAGTACTAATACCCTATTAAGGGTACTTATTCTGCGACCCAGCTTAGCTTAAGCTTTGGCTAGAGGGGCGCTGTGTGGCTGGCTCCTTCATTCTCTGTGTCTCCTTAGAAGGGCTCTGTGGGTGTTAACTGTGCTTAACTTTTTCTCCTGTGAGTGTGTGGGTGTACTTTCACATTACAATGTCAAAGGAGTGTGTTTCATGCACTGCAGAGTGCTTTTCTTCCCCAGGGGGATCACTACAATGTACTCAGGATAGTACACATTCTCAAACTAGTGGGTCTGAACCTGCATGGTTGGATTCATTAAAGGGAATGATCTCAAATATTTCAAAATGATTGTCCCATACTGAGAAGGAGACGCAATACTTAAGACAGTCTGTGGATGACCTGATGAGTAGAGATTCAGGTTCCATACCAGCGTCTCAGACCCCTGCCATTTGTCCACAAAAGCGTACACTGGCTCAGGTCTTGCAGGCTGACACTGATGATGATGTGTCAGACCCTGAGGAGGGTGAGGTGGACTTAGGTGGGGGGGATGTAGCCCTGTCACAAGGAATACAGGCCCTATTAGAAGCTATTAGGGAGGTCTTGCACATCAAGGATGACACAGTGACAGGGGAGGAGGAGGAATATTATTTTAACGTAAAAAATAAATCCTCTGCTACTTTTCCTGCATCTAAGGAATTCAATTCCCTATTTGAGGAAACTTGGGTTAATCCTGACAAGAAGTTTCAGATCCCTAAAAGGTTAATTATGTCCTTTCCTTTCACTCAGGATGATAGGAAGAAATGGGAAACCCCACCGATTGTTGATGCATCGGTATCTAGGTTGTCATGCAAGATAGTCTTGCCTGTCCCGGGGGCGGCCATCTTAAGCTGACCGCAAGATTGAGACTACTCTCAAATCTCTGTACACAGCTGCGGGAGTAGCCCAGAGACCTAATATAGCTTGTGCATGGATCACAAAAGCCATTGCAAAATGGTCCGGTAACCTAATTGAGGGATTAGATTCATTACCCAAATGGGGAGATTGTTTTACTCCTACAGTATATACTGGACTTTGCAAATTTTATGGTAGAGGCCATAAAAGAGATAGGCTTGCTGAATGCACACTCCACAGCCATGGCAGTGTCGGCACGCAGGGGCCTATGGCTACGTCAGTGGACTGCAGATGCGGATTGCAGAAAAGGTGTGGAAAACCTACCATTCACAGGTGAGGCCCTGTTTGGAGATGAACTGGATACGTGGATATCCAAGGCTATGGAGGGTAAGTCTACATACCTTCCTTCCGCAGCTCCCCCAACTAGGAAGACCTACTCGGCTCTGACTCTGCAGTCCTTTCAGAGAGCAAAATTTAAAAATAGGAACAAAGGTTCTTCTACAAGCTTCAAAAGTAATAGAGGTAAACCCAAAAAAACAGCAACTGCAGGTTCACAGGTTCACAGGAACAGTACTCAGATTCTGTTCCCTCCAAGCCTTCTGTATGATGGTGGTCCGCACTGCCTGGAAGACAGGCAGGTGGGAGCCCGGTTAAAGGATTTCAGCCACGTATGGGTAACATCATGCCAGGATTCCTGGGTCAAAGAGCTTATCGCCCAGGGTTACATACTGGCGTTTCAGGAACTCCCACCTCACAGATTCTTCAAATCAGGCTTACCAGCTTCTCAAGAGGCAGGTATGATTTTACAGGATGCAATTCAAAAACTGGGTACAGACTCAGGTCATTGTTTAAGTTTCACCTCATCTACAGAACAAGGGTTATTATTCCAACCTGTTGTGGTGCCGAAGTCGGATGGTTCGGTAAGACCCATTTTAAACCTCAAGTCGTTGAACCCGTACTTACGGGTGTTCAAATTCAAGATGCAGTCGCTGAGAGCGGTGGTCTCAGGTCTGGAGGAGGGAGAATTCCTGGTGTCTCTGGATATTAAGGATGCGTACCTTCATATTCCAATCTGGCCGCCTCATCAGACGCATCTACGGTTTTCATTACAGGACTGTCACTACCAGTTCCAGGTCCTGCCATTTGGCCTCTCCGCAGCGCCGAGGGTGTTCACCAAGGTAATGGCAGAGATTATGTTTCTCCTCCGCAAGCAGGGAGTGAACATAATTCCATACCTGAATGACCTGCTGATCAAGGCACCATCCAGGGAGAAGTTTTAGGACCACATTGCTCTCTCAAGTCGACTACTCCGGCATCACGGGTGGATTCTGAACCTACCAAAATCTCACCTGGAACCAACACAGAGGCTTCCGTTCCTGGAGATGATACTGGATATGAAGGCAAAGAAGGTATTCCTTCCATTGGAAAAGGCATTGGTAATCCAGTTGATGGTGCGGGATGTCTTGAAGCCATCCCGGATCTCGGTGCATCTCTGCATTCGCCTTCTGGGGAAGATGGTAGCCGCCTACGAGGCGCTACAGTATGGAAGGTTTCACGCAAGGCCCTTCCATCTAGATCTGTTGGACAAATTATAAATATGGATACCAGCGGTAAGAGTTGCAAATCCAAAATAATCATACAAGATGGATCAGTTGCTCAAAATTTTATTTTAACACTGATAAAAAGTATCGTATAAAACCACTTTTATGGCTGTAAAATTGGCAATTCAAATAGTATAAAATAATAATGGATTAAAAATATAAAAAATATATATAAAAAATAATACATATACTTTGGCACTGTCTCTGAGATATTAGAGGGTTTTTCACTTTGCTGCTAGGAACCAGTTCAATAGTTTGTGATCCCGGACCTTATTTATGGATTCACTCCTCCTTAAATAAACAATTTCTGTACACAGTCAGCTGGTAATACCCTGTTTGTAATTCACACACAGTTCCACGAGATTATTGCTGTATTGCTCGTCTGCGCAGAAGATTGAAGGGGTTCCCATATATTGCTGGATGTGTTGATTGAGAGCGGAGGTTTTAGGAGTCCTTAGAATTCCAATCGTTGTAAAGGAAAGTCCTTATCTGGACCAAACTTATTGGTAGAAGGATTTAGGTTCCTCAGCAATCACCTTAACGCGTTTCTCTGAGCTAGGTCGCTCAGCTTCTTTAGAAGTAAATCTCAGAGTGATTGAGAGCCATTTTTATACCTCACAAATGAGTAAGTCAGTGTCAGCGTCAGCTGTGATAGCATTAATCAACTGATCCATCATACAAAATAAAGATTTATTTACATTCCCAGAAAGGCAGTCCTAGAGTCATTATTATATAATCAATTTCATTTTATTATTAACAATAAAAACCTTAAAAACAAGAAATTTTAAATGGTCATGTGACCGTTTTATCACTCACCAACAGCATTGATTATTTAGCAGGTGTATTGTAAGCCCGGCTATTGGTCCGTTGTGTCCCAGAGTGCATCGGGACGCCCACCTAAATAAAAGGTGAGCGCATCTCTGCATTCTCCTTTTGGGGAAGATGGTAGCCGCCTATGAGGCGCTACAGTATGGAAGGTTTCACGCAAGGCCCTTCCATCTAGATCTGTTGGACAAATGGTCCGGATCACATCTCCACATGCACCAGAGGATACGTCTGTCGCCAAAAGCCAGATTTTCGCTTCTGTGGTGGCTTCTGATTTCTCACCTGACTGAGGGCCAAAGGTTCGGGATTCAAAATTGGATTCTGCTAACCACAGATGCAAGCCTCAGGGGTTGGGGAGCGGTCACCAAAGGGGAACAGTTCCAAGGAAAATGAGCAAGTCAGGAAACCATTCTTCCGATCAACATTCTGGAACTAAGGGCCATATACAACGCCCTTCTACAGGCATCACATCTTCTTCAAGATTGAACCATTCAGGTTCAGTAGGACACTGTGACGGCAGTGACGTACATAAATCGACAAGGCAGAGCAGAGCAGCCATGTCAGAGGTGTCAAGAATTCTCCTCTGGGCAGGAAGACACACGGTGGCGTTGTCAGCAAACTCCATTCCGGGAGTAGACTTACCACGGCTACGTTTGACGGCATGGAAGTTGAGCATCAAAACCCAGAAAGGAATCCCAGATAAGGTTATTCCGACTTTGATCTAAGCCAGAAAAGGGGTAACGTCTAAGCATTACCACTGTGTTTGGAAAAAATACGTCTCTTGGTGTGAGAACAGGAAATTTCCTGCGGTGAAATTTTAACTGGGACATTTTCTGCTTTTTCTGCAGTCAGGTGTGGATGTAGGCCTGCGCCTGGGCTCCATAAAAGTCCAGATTTCAGCTTTATCCAATATCTTCCAGAAGCAATTGGCTTTTCTCCCTGAGGTTCAGACGTTCTTGAAGGGTGTTCTGCACATCCAACCACCCTTTGTGCCTCCCACGGCACCTTGGGATCTCAACATGGTGTTGCAGTTCCTCCAATCGGACTGGTTTGAGCCCTTACAGGAGGTACACGTTACGTTTCTTACGTGGAAGACTGTCACACTGTTCACCCTGGCTTCAGCCAGTCGGGTGTCAGAACTGGGGGCATTGTCTCACAAGAACCCCTTTTTGATTTTTCATGAGGATAGAGCTGAACTTAGCACTCGTCAGCAATTTCTTCCGAAGGTGGTGTCTGCATTTCATATCTACCAACCTATTGTGGTTCTGGTGATTGCCGACACCTCTTCTACCTCAAAGTCCCTGGATGTTGTGAGGACTTTGAAGATTTATGTGAAGCGGATAGCTCGTCACAGAAAGCCGGACTCGCTGTTTGTTCTCCATGATCCCAATAAAATTGGGTGTCCTGCTTCAAAGCAGTCTATTTCTCGCTGGATCTGGCTTACTATCCAGCATGCTTACTCTACGGCAGGTTTGCCGGTTCCAAGATCTGTACAGGCCCACTCTACTAAGTCAGTGGGTTATTCCTGGGCGGCTGCCCGGGGTGTCTTGGCTTTACAGCTCTGCCGAGCAACTACTTGGTTGGGTTCGAACATGTTCGATACTTTGGTTGCTGAGGACTTTCAGTTTGGTCAATCAGTTCTGCAGGAACCTCCGCACTCTCCCACCCGGTTTGGGAGCTTTAGTACATCCCCATGGTACTAATGTGGACCCCAGTATTCTCTAGGACGTAAAAGAAAATAGGATTTTAATTACCTACCGGTAAATCCTTTTCTCGTAGTCCGTAGAGGATACTGGGCGCCCGCCTAGTGCTTTGTATTTCCTGCACCGTTACTTGGTTCAGTATTGTTATTGGTTCAGCCCTTGCTGTTCCTGTTCAAGTTGGGTTAGCATGGCTTTCCTCTTGTTTGGTGTGTGCTGGTTCGAATCTCACCACTGTCTTTTAAATCCTTCTATCGGTGTATGCCCTTCTCCTTGGGCACAGTTTCTAGACTGCGTCTGGTAAGAGGGGCATAGAGGAAGAGCCAGCGCACACTATTAATTTCTTAAAGTGCCCAAGGCTCCTAGTGGACCCATCTATACCTCATGGCACTAATGTGGACCCCAGTATCCTCTACGTACTACGAGAAAAGGATTTACAGGTAGGTAATTAAAATCCTTTTTTTAACTCTCTTTACAGTACAATGTACATATTCCGGGGGAACAAGTTAGTCACAAACTGCACATAAACAAGCAAGAAGTTGAGGATAGTATAGCATATAAGAAACTGTAGACACTCCCCCAAGGATGTAAACATGCCCAGGTGGAGATGCTTTCCCGTTAATTGTTGTAGAAATTAGATATAGGAATAAAATATATTCTGATTCATGAAATACCTTTCTGCATACATGTGAATGAAAGACTTTATTATATAATATGCTATTGGGTAATCTAGCATATTTGCAGTAGAAAGCTGGTCGGATGCCGCGCCCCCTCCCTCCCCTTACAGCTGTCACTGGCTTGTGGACTTACAGACATGGCCTCTCTTCTGTATTCTATCCCCTAGTGCTGTTAGGAAGGAATGTTCCCTCCTGTCAGTGCCTGCATCAGGCACACCTCCCTTTATCCCACATGCACTTTCCCTCCTTCATATCCACTTTGCAGTATTTAATAGTTACGTACATTTGTTATCTACTGCTGAATACAGCCGGATAGAGGGATAGATGGGTATTGCGCAAAGCCAGTGACAGCAAAATGTTATCATGATCAGAAACCCCTGTAAGGGCATCATGTCATTTTCTCTAACGTCCTAAGTGGATGCTGGGGACTCCGTAAGGACCATGGGGAATAGCGGCTCCGCAGGAGACTGGGCACATCTAAAGAAAGCTTTAGGACTATCTGGTGTGCACTGGCTCCTCCCCCTATGACCCTCCTCCAAGCCTCAGTTAGATCTCTGTGCCCGAACGAGAAGGGTGCACACTAGGGGCTCTCCTGAGCTTCTTAGTGAAAGTTTTAGATTAGGTTTTTTATTTTCAGTGAGACCTGCTGGCAACAGGCTCACTGCATCGAGGGACTAAGGGGAGAAGAAGCGAACTCACCTGCGTGCAGAGTGGATTGGGCTTCTTAGGCTACTGGACATTAGCTCCAGAGGGACGATCACAGGCCCAGCTTGGATGGGTCCCAGAGCCGCGCCGCCGGCCCCCTTACAGAGCCAGAAGGCAGAAGAGGTCCGGAAAATCGGCGGCAGAAGACGTCCTGTCTTCAACAAGGTAGCGCACAGCACTGCAGCTGTGCGCCATTGCTATCAGCACACTTCACACTTCGGTCACTGAGGGTGCAGGGCGCTGGGGGGGGCGCCCTGAGACGCAATAAAAACACCTTGGATGGCAAAAAAAATGCATCACATATAGCTCCTGGGCTATATGGATGCATTTAACCCCTGCCAGAATCCATAAAAAAGCAGGAGAAAAGTCAGCGAAAAAGGGGCGGAGCCTATCTCCTCAGCACACTGGCGCCATTTTCCCTCACAGCTCCGTTGGAGGGAAGCTCCCTGTCTCTCCCCTGCAGTCACTACACTACAGAAAGGGTTAAAAAAAAAAGAGAGGGGGGCACTAATTAGGCGCAGTATTAACTATACAGCAGCTATAAGGGGAAAAACACTTATATAAGGTTATCCCTGTATATATATAGCGCTCTGGTGTGTGCTGGCAAACTCTCCCTCTGTCTCCCCAAAGGGCTAGTGGGGTCCTGTCCTCTATCAGAGCATTCCCTGTGTGTGTGCTGTATGTCGGTACTTTTGTGTCGACATGTATGAGGAGAAAAATGATGTGGAGACGGAGCAGATTGCCTGTAATAGTGATGTCACCCCCTAGGGGGTCGACACCTGAGTGGATGAACTGTTGGAAGGAATTACGTGACAGTGTCAGCTCTGTATAAAAGACAGTGGTTGACATGAGACAGCCGGCTACTCAGCTTGTGCCTGTCCAGACGTCTCATAGGCCGTCAGGGGCTCTAAAGCGCCCGTTACCTCAGATGGCAGATATAGACGCCGACACGGATACTGACTCCAGTGTCGACGGTGAAGAGACGAATGTGACTTCCAGTAGGGCCACACGTTACATGATTGAGGCAATGAATAATGTTTTACACATTTCTGATAATACGAGTACCACCAAAAAAGGGGTATTATGTTCGGTGAGGAAAAACTACCTGTAGTTTTCCTGAATCTGAGAAATTAAATGAGGTGTGTGATGATGCGTGGGTTTCCCCCGATAACAACGGATAATTTCTAAAATGTTATTGGCATTATATCCTTTCCCGCCAGAGGTTAGGGTGCGTTGGGAAACACCCCCTAGGGGGGATAAAGCGCTCACACGCTTGTAAGGGCTCTACCTTCGCCTGAGATGGCCGCCCTTAAGGATCCTGCTGATAGAAAGCAGGAGGGTATCCTAAAAGGTATTTACACACATACTGGTGTTATACTGCGACCAGCAATCGCCTCAGCCTGGATGTGCAGTGCTGGGTTGGCGTGGTCGGATTCCCTGACTGAAAATATTGATACCCTAGATAGGGACAGTATATTTTTGCCTATAGAGCATTTAAAAGATGCATTTTTATATATGCGTGATGCACAGCGGAATATTTGCCGACTGGCATCAAGTCTAAGCGCGTTGTCCATTTCTACCAGTAGAGGGTTATGGACACGTCAGTGGTCAGGTGATGCGTATTCCAAACGGCATTTGGAAGTATTGCTTTATTAAGGGAGGAGTTATTTGGGGTCGGTCTTTCAGACCTGGTGGCCACGGCAACAGCTGGGAATTCCACGTTTGTACCCCAGGTCGCCTCTCAACATGAGAAGACGCCGTATTATCAGGCGCAGTCTTTTCGTGGACAAGCGGGCAAAAGGTTCCTCATTTCTGCCCCGTGACAGAGGGAGAGGAAAAAGGCTGCAGAAATCAGCCAGTTCCCAGGAACAGAAACCCTCTCCCGCCTCTGCCAATCCCTCAGTATATGCTGGTTCTTTACAAGCAGAATCAGGCACGGTGGGGGGCCCGTCTCAATGAATTTCAGCGCGCAGTGGGCTCACTCGCAAGTAGACCCCTGGATCCTTCAGGTGATATCTCAGGGGTACAAATTAGAATTCGAGACGTCTCCCCCTCGCCGTTTCCTAAAGTCGGCTTTACCGATGTCTCCTTTTGACAGGGAGACAGTTTTGGAAGCCATTCACAAGCTGTATTCCCAGCAGGTGATAATCAAGATACCCCTCCTGCAACAGGGAACGGGGTATTATTCCACACTGTTGTGGTACCGAAGCCGGACGGCTCGGTGAGACCGATTCTAAATCTAAAATCTTTGAACACTTACGTACAGAGGTTCAAATTCAAGATTGAGTCACTCAGAGCAGTGATTGCGAACCTGGAAGAAGGGGACTACATGATGTCTCGGGACATCAAGGATGCTTACCTTCATGTCAAAATTTACCCTTCTCACCAAGGGTGCCTCAGGTTTATGGTACAGAACTGTCACTATCAGTTCAGACGCTGCCGTATGGATGGTACACGGCACCCCGGGTCTTTACCAAGGTAATGGCTGAAATGATGATATTCCTTCGAAGGAAGTGAATTTTAGTTATCCCTTCCTTGGACAATTCCCTGATAAGGGTAAGATCCAGGGAACAGTTGGAGGTCGGTGTAGCACTATCTCAGGTAGTGTTGCGGCAGCACGATTGGATTCTGAATATTCCAAAATCGCACCTGGTTCCGACGACGTGTCTTCTGTTCCTAGGGATGATCCTGGACACAGTCCAGAAAAAGGTGTTTCTCCCGGAGGAGAAAGCCAGGGAGTTATCCGAGCTAGTCAGGAACCTCCTAAAACCGAGCCAAGTCTCAGTGCATCAATGCACAAGGGTTCTGGGTAAAATGGTGGCTTCCTACGAAGCAATCCCATTCGGCAGATTCCACGCAAGAACTTTCCAGTGGGACCTGCTGGACAAATGGTCCGGATCGCATCTTCAGATGCATCAGCGGATAACCCTGTCACCAAGGACAAGGGTGTCCCTTCTGTGGTGGTTGCAGAGTGCTCATCTTCTAGAGGGCCGCAGATTAGGCATTCAGGACTGGGTCCTGGTGACCACGGATGCCAGCCTGCGAGGCTGGGGAGCAGTCACACAGGGAAGGAATATCCAGGGCTTATGGTCAAGCCTGGAGACATCACTTCACATAAATATCCTGAAGCTAAGGGACATTTACAATGCTCTAAGCTTAGCAAGACCTCTGCTTCAAGGTCAGCCGGTGTTGATCCAGTCGGACAACATCACGGCAGTCACCCACGTAAACAGACAGGGTGGCACAAGAAGCAGGAGGGCAATGGCAGAAGCTGCAAGGATTCTTCGCTGGGCGGAAAATCATGTGATAGCACTGTCAGCAGTATTCATTCCGGGAGTGGACAACTGGGAAGCAGACTTCCTCAGCACGACCTCCACCCGGGAGAGTGGGGACTTCACCCAGAAGTCTTCCACATGATTAAAAACTCGACAGGTATTGCGCCAGGTCCAGGGACCCTCAGGCAATAAGCTGTAGACGCTCTGGTAACACCGTGGGTGTACCAGTCAGGGTATGTGTTCCCTCCTCTGCCTCTCATACCCAAGGTACTGAGATTGATAAGATGGAGAGGAGTAAGCACTATATTCGTGGTTCCGGATTGGCCAAGAAGGACTTGGTAACCGGAACTTCAAGAGATGCTCACGGAGGATCCGTGGCCTCTACCTCTAAGAAGGGACCTGCTCCAGCAAGGACCCTGTCTGTTCCAAGACTTACCGCGGCTGCGTTTGACGGCATGGCGGTTGAACGCCGGATCCTGAAGGAAAAAAGGCATTCCGGATGAAGTCATCCCTATCCTGATCAAAGCCAGGAAGGATGTAACCGCAAAAACAATATCACCGCAATTGGCGAAAATATGTTGCGTGGTGCGAGGCCAGTAAGGCCCGACGGAGGAAATTCAACTGGGTCGATTCCTACATTTCCTGCAAACAGGAGTGTCTATGGGCCTGAAATTGGGGTCCATTTAAGGTTCAAATTTCGGCCCTGTCAATTTACTTCCAAAAAGAACTAGCTTCAGTCCCTGAAGTTCAGACGTTTGTAAAAGGGGTACTGCATATACAGCCTCCTTTTGTGCCTCCAGTGGCACTTTGGGATCTCAATGTAGTTTTGGGTTCCAAAAGTCACATTGGTTTGAACCACTTAAATCTGTGGAGTTAAAATATCTCACATGGAAAGTGGTCATGCTGTTGGCCCTGGCCTGGGCCAGGCGCGTGTCAGAATTGGCGGCTTTATCCTGAAAAAGCCCTTATCTGATGTTCCATTCGGACAGGGCGGAATTGAGGACTCGTCCTCAGTTTCTCCCCAAGGTGGTTTCAGCGTCTCACCTGAACCAACCTATTGGTGGTGCCTGCGGCTACTAGGGACTTGGAGGCCTCCAAGTTGCTAGACGTTGTCAGTGCCCTGAAAATATATGTTTCCAGGACGGCTGGAGTCAGGAAATCTGACTCGCTGTTTATCCTGTGTGCACCCAACAAGCTGGGTGCTCCTGCTTCTAAGCAGACTATTGCTCGTTGGATTTGTAGTACAATTCAGCTTGCACATTATGTGGCAGGCCTGCCACAGCCAAAAATCTGTAAATGCCCACTCCACAAGGAAGGTGGGCTCATCTTGGGCGGCTGCCCGAGGGGTCTCGGCTTTACAACTTTGCCGAGCAGCTACTTGGTCAGGAGCAAATACGTTTGTAAAATTCTACAAAATTGATATCCTGGCTGAGGAGGACCTGGAGTTCTCTCATTTGGTGCTGCAGAGTCATCCGCACTCTCCCGCCCGTTTGGGAGCTTTAGTATAATCCCCATGGTCCTTACGGAGTCCCCAGCATCCACTTAGGACGTTAGAGAAAATAAGAATTTACTTACCGATAATTCTATTTCTCATAGTCCGTAGTGGATGCTGGGCGCCCATCCCAAGTGCGGATTGTCTGCAATACTTGTACATAGTTATTGTTACAAAAATCGGGTTATTATTGTTGTGAGCCATCTTTCAGAGGCTCCTCTGTTATCATGCTGTTAACTTGGTTCAGATCACAGGTTATACGGTGTGATTGGTGTGGCTGGTATGAGTCTTACCCGGGATTCAAAATCCTTCCTTATTGTGTACGCTCGTCCGGGCACAGTATCCTAACTGAGGCTT